>NC_057795.1:422065095-422365095 GCF_018294505.1 Triticum aestivum | reverse complement strand
TTCGGGGACCAGTTAGGCGGCCCGGGGACTTCGGCAGCCGGCTTGGGGACTGCTATAGTCGAACCCGGCCCGGGGACTGCCATAGTCGAACCCGGCCCGGGGACTGCAGCAACACAGCAGGCGGAGGCCGACTCCAACTCCTCACAACCCAGCCCGCCCACCCTGGTTGTAGTAGCTGTTTTGGCAGTCGAAGAAATCATAGCTCCATCATGGGCCCAGCCCATCCTCCGTTTCCTGGTAAATGGAGAGCTGCCGACTGACGAGATCTCAGCAAGACAAGTCCAACGCCGAGCCGGAGCTTACACAATAATGAACCAAGAGCTAGTCAGGCGCAGTGCTACTGGAGTCTTCCAGCGTTGCGTCGAGCCAGAGAAAGGCATAGCAATCCTCGAAGACATCCACCAAGGCGAATGCGGCCACCATGCCACCTCCAGGGCGCTCGTCGCCAAGGCTTTCCGCCATTGATTCTTCTGGCCGACTGCTTTGGAGGATGCCAAGGAACTAGTCAAACACTGCAAAGGGTGCCAAGTCTTCGGCTCCAAGCAACACCTGCCGGCTTTGGCACTTAAGACCATCCCCATCACTTGGCCCTTTGCCGTCTGGGGGCTGGACATGGTCGGCCCATTCAAGACGGCGCGCGGCGGCATGACACATCTGCTTGTCGCCGTGGACAAATTTACCAAGTGGATTGAAGCTAAGCCGACCAAGAAACTGAATGGGCCGACTGCCGTAACATTCATTGCGGATATTACAACTCGATATGGCGTGCCACATAGCATCATCACCTACAACGACACATATTTCGCCAAGGGAGCACTGGCACGTTTCTACGCGACACAGGGCATCCGACTGGAATTAGTGTCCGTTGCCCACCCGCAGTCAAACGGCCAAGTTGAGCGAGCAAACGGCCTCATCCTCTCCGGCATCAAGCCCCGACTGGTCGTGCCACTGGAGCGTTCGGCCGGCTTCTGGCTCGATGAGCTACCGGCCGTCCTCTAGAGTTTGTGCACTACCCCAAACAAGTCATCCGACTTCACCCCTTTCTTCCTTGTATATGGTGCCGAGGCTGTCATCCCAACTGACATCGAATTCGACTCACCTTGGGTCACCATGTATACGGAGGCGGAGGCTAAAGAAGCAAGAGAAGACGGTGTCAACTTGCTGGAAGAAAGCAGGCTGTTAGCCCTCAGCCGGTCCGCCATCTACCAGCAAGGTCTGCGCCGTTACCACAGCCGGAGGGTGAAGCCAAGATCCTTCCAAGAGGGAGACCTTGTGCTCCGGCTGATACAGCGAACAGCCGGCCAGCACAAGCTCTCAGCACCTTGGAAAGGCCCTTTCGTCATCATCCGGGCTCTGGGAAACGACTCCTATTATTTAATCGATGCACAGAAGCCGAAGGCACGCAAGAGAGACGACTCCGGCAAAGAGTCGGAACGCCCATGGAACGCTAATCTTCTTCGAAGATTTTACAGTTGAAATGCAGTATGTATCATGCTACCTTTTGTATTAAGTATCAGACAACAGGCCCCCAAGGAGTTCTCGTGGACTACCCTATTTTATCTATGGATGTCGGGTATCATACCCATGGTTACACCGCATTTATTTTCTCCGTCCGGCACCGGGTCCGACTAGTCGGCCCGGGGACTTGCCGCCTTGAGTTATGTCTAAGTTCTACCTGCAGTCAGACAAGTAATGTGCCGACACCCAAGCCCTCTCTTTCGAAAGGCACAATTCGAAGAATCGACTCCCGACTAGCGAGAGTTGAAGCCGGAAAGGATGCCCACATGAAAAACGGCTAAGGACTAACGAACTTACATAACACAAGCCGGCTTCCCCCTCGCTAACCGGCTGTTGAAGCAGCCGGCTGGCCGGCTTCCTTTCCTACTCTGCTACAATCTAAGAGAGCTTGAGTACTTGCCTTCCCAGACGGCTGAACTCGTTACCCGGCCACAGACTGCAGAGTAGTTGTCCGGCTGGGAAGGCGGCACCCAAAGGAAGGCGGTAAAGGAAAAAAGCTGAGAGATAAAAAGCAAGTAGGAATGGAAGACAAGTTCATGCATAATAATATTTACACAAAAGGCCTTTGAGAGGCCGGCATTCAACGAAGTTTGAATAGACCCCCAGTGGGTGGAATTGCGCAAAGATAACAAATCTGTTCAAAGAGTGTCGAGGAGGAAAATAAAAACAGTGAATCAAGCCAAAGGAGCGCCCGGAGCGTCAGGAAGATTGGTTGAGATGACGGTGTCGGCTGCAGGAGTGGCCGACTGGCGAGTCTCGGTCTGGTCATCATCGGCAGCGGGCGAGGCATTCACGCGCGCCTTGTTGCTGGAGGCACGGTCAGGCTGAGGCTGGCCGGCTGCTCCAACATCCGGCATGACGCCTTCGCGTCTTCCTCCTCCTCTTCTTCGCCCTCATCACTGGAGTCAATCTCCTCCGCCGAGTCTTCCCCATCGGTTGGGTTCAGCCCGAACCACTCCTCCGGTTGCGCAACACCGTCCTCGTTCACCTCAGGAGCAAAAGCGCTAGTGTCAATGAAGTCGGCGATCGCCGAGGCGCACTGGATGATAGCCGGTCGCACCGCCTCCAGCTCCTCGTCAGCCTCCTGCCACCAGGTGCGCTGTTGGTCCAGGTTCAGCCCAGGTTACCAAGCCCGGACAAACTCTAGAGCCTAGCGGGCGTCGGATCGAGCTGTTGAAGCCTTCCAGGCCTCAAGGCGGCTGACGGCTACCTCCGTCCAGTCAGCGGTACGACTGGGGGTGCGAGGAATTACTTCGTCAGGCCAGAGGGCGGCCAACACCTGTGCTCCGGCACGCTGAAGCCGCGCGGAGCATGCGGTAGGCCGACTGAAGGCGGGCCTGGATCGCCAGAAGCTGCTCCTCAAGCGACCGGTTGGCACCCGACGTGATCTCAACCCCAGCCTGCCGCCGGGCCTCACGATGAGCTTCGATGGCTTGGTTGGCAGCGACAGAATAGCCAGGAAAGTACTCTTCACAAAGAAGAAAGAAACAGAGCAAGTCAGAAGACAAACTGACCTACAAGGAACAAGCAAAAGTGAAGAAGAAGGCGGCCTACTGTCAACCAAGTCCTCGACTCGGCCGTAGACTTCGCTCAGAGCTTGCCTTGCCTCGGCCCAGCTCGCCGCCTCGGTCTCGTATTCGGCTTTGAGGGTGGCCTCACTGTCCTGCTCCGCCTTCAGGGCCGCCCTGTGGCTTTCATCCTGGTCGGCCAGCCTCTTGGCCAAGCGGTCACGCTCCAGAGCCAGGGCACTGAGCTCGCCCTCCCTGGTGCGAAGGGCGGTCTGGGCCACACCCAGCTGTTGCCTCAAGTCGGTGTTGGCTCCTGCCAACATGGAAATAAGAAGTTAAGAAAGAAGTTGGCAAGAAAGATCCGACCCGACTACTCAGCAGTCGGCCCGAATCTCAGGGACTACACCCAGTGGGTGCGCTGACGCGCCCCCACATGAGATAAAGAGACAAAGACACTCACGCCGGCTCTCCGTCAGATCGGCGGTCCTTTGATTCGCCTCCCGGACCTGGGAGTTGGAGGTAGCGGCATGGAGGTTGTGATAATCCTGCGAAGGCAAAAGCAAATCAGTAAGGCAAAGTCTTCGAAGAAGTTCCAAGCCACCTGCTCAGCAGCCGGCTCGGAACTCGGGGACTACACCCAGTTGGTGCGCTAACGCGCCCCCACGGAAAAAATCATGAGCAAGAAAACTTACCTGAACGACCGCCCGGGTTGCAAGAAACTCTCGGGTACATTGCTGCAGCGCGGTGGCTTGAGCCTAAAGCCGGCTGCAAACATCTTGCGCCGCCAGGTTCAGCGCGATCGTCCGACCGCCCGGCGTCCACCCCGGTGAGCTGGCTGTGGCCGACTCCAGATCATGCGACAACGAGCTGGAGCCGGCCTCCCTCTGCGGATCCGGCTCTGAAGCCACCCTACCCGCACGCTGGCGAGTCGGCGACAGGACTACAAGATCCGCCGTTGCAGTCGGCTGTCCTCCCACCGGCTGCTCAGGCGGCACCTCGGGCTGGCCGCCTTGGCTAGTCCCGGCCGACGGAGGCGGCACCACTTCTCCCTTCGGGATGACTATGTCGCCCCCTCCCTCTCCATCGCCGGTGGGCCGTGGAAGATTTCCTCCGTCGGGGGCGCCGGGACGCCTGGGAGCGCGGAGTGGAGGGGGATGACAAGTTGCGGAGGCTGGCCACACAGGGCCTCCGCCGACCTCTCTGCGGCCTCGGCTTCCGCCCTGGCCCTGGCCACGGCGTTGGAGTGCGCCTCAGCCGACTCCGCCGTCATCTCCTGAGCCGACTTGGCGGCGACTGCCCTTTTCTCCTCCGCCTCCCGCTCCTCCCGCGCCTCCCACGTGTTCCGCTCCGTCACCGCCTGAAGCTCGGCACGGGGGTCTATGCGACGGGAGCCCACAGATCCTCCCACTCCGCCGACTATGGAAGCGGCGGTGGTCCGCTCAAGAGAGAGCGGGGCCCTGGTTGGCAAAGCGGAGAAAGGACTTAGAAGAACATCGACTAAAGAAAGAAAGAAAAAGTGCGTAAGGACCAAGACTTACGCCGAGACCGCCTGCGGCTGCTTCACCACTTTGCGGAAGCGGGCCGCCTTAGCGACCGCCTCGTCCCGCTTGGTCGCTGCCGCGGATCCCGTGGGCTTCTTTGGCCGGCCTCCGATGAGAGTCGGTGCCGCTCGGCGCTTCTGTGCGCCGCCTCATGCGGTCGGCCCGCCGGATGGGCCGGCGCCTTGGGGGTCGATTGCCAGCTGGCGGCGCGGAATGGGGTCGGCCTCGTCATCATCGGGCCAGTCGTCAAAGCCGGCGGTGAAGCCGGAGCCGCCTGTCTCGCCGTGGCCCCCCGTGGCGTCGTCGTCCAGGGCGGCCGCCCCCAAGTCGGCATCCTCGGAGTCGTTCGCCTCGCGGTCGGGGGCGAACTCGCGCTCCGGCCCCGCAGTCCCAGCCGAAGGATGAAGGAGAGGATTCTGATTGAAGACAAGCCGACTAGTCAAGATTCGGCCAGGAAAGAAAATTGGGCAACAAAGGAAGAAAGAAAATTTACCAAGGGTGGTGGATTGGCATGAGAGTATGGCGCCTTGCCATACTGCCAGTCTTCGGTGAGCTTGAAGTTGGCAATGTAGTTCACCATGTACGACACCTCGTCGTGAGGCATCTCCCTGGTGCTGAGCTGGCTTGGGTCGAAGCGGCCGCTCATCTGACAGATCAGATGAGGGTGGCCCTGAAGCGGAAGAACCCGGCGCCCGACGAAGGCGGTGATCAAGTCGGGCCCGGTCAGGCGCTCCGACTGGACCAACACCCGAAGCCGGGCAATGGCACCAGCTCTAGCCGGCGTTAGCGACCTAGACCGGTAGGACCATGAAGCCGGCCTCGCAGCCGGCGGGCCGGCGATGTAAGCCTGCATATTGACATAATCACCGTTCGGGGCGACGTTCTTCATGTAAAAGTAAGAACGCTGCCAGAGCTTCACCGACTGGATCAGCGCAATAGGAGGGAAGGGATTGTCAGCGGTGGACCTCCTTATGGCGATGAAGGCACCGCACGAAGCCGACACGCCCGCGACGACCGTGCCGAGCTTGGATTGGAAGAGCTCCCCCCCAGAGCTCGATGGTGGGGAGGACGCCGAGGAAACCCTCGCACAATGAGACGAAGGCCGATAGCAGCACCACCATGTTGGGGGTGAGGTGGTGCGGCAGAAGATGGTAGAAATCAAGAAAAGAGCGGAAGAAGCCGCTCACGGGGAGGCCGACGCCGTGCAGGCAGTGCGAGTAGAAGATTACTCGCTCGCCTTCCTCCGGCGCCGGCGAAACCTCCCTCGCTAGCGCAAGACAGACTCGCACAAGATGCTCGCCGGGCAGCCGCCGCGTCTTACAGAGGAAATCGATGTGGTCGTCGCGGACGGTGGAACCGTCCCAAGAGCTTGACGTTGGAGCCATGGCGGCAAGCGTGATGGCGGAGAGCGCTCGGTGCGGAGGCAGCAGGCCTGCAGCACGCTGGGGAGAAGAAAAGAATGGTGGAGCAGGAGCACAGTGAAGGGCTACCACGGCGAGGAAGAAAAGGGAGGAGGCGGGGCAGGGGCGAGCATGCGAACAACTGCTGCTCCCCCTTCCCGCCCCTACTTATAGCCTCGCGCAGCGAAGCCAAGGAGGCGAGGCGCGGGGGAGGGCGTGGGATTAACTGCGCCCACTCCCCAATGACCCGTGATTATCGTGCCTTGATGGCGAGTGGGAACCGCCGCCGGAAGATGTGCGGTCGGTTTCGGGCCACAGAAGATCCGCGCACGAGCCGAGGCGCGAAAGTGGTGGGCCCTGGCCTGCAGCGGCATCCCGTCACGCGTGTGGGCTGGCAGGCCCTCCCAGCCGAAGGGAGCCACACGGCGCGCGGGTGGCGGGCGGTTAGCCCGCACTTGGCTGGCGCACCAGCTATTTTCCCGCCTTTGGAATTTGGGAAGGCTTCGCCAAGAAGGCACGCGCAAAGGAGGCCGGCTCCTAGCTGCCGGCTCTTCGAGATAGGAAGCTGGCCAAGCTTCTCATTTACCCCTTCAGCCGCGAAGCATAACAAGCTTCGGGGACTACTGTCGGAGTAAATGACCACGGGTAGCCATGCCGGCTCCCTTTGGCCCTCAGAAAAACAAAACAATGGGCCGACGGAGCCTTGAGGCGCCCAAGACACGGGGCCGCCTTCTTCCGGCCGGCTATCTCCTAGGCCGACTAGCGGAAGGAGGCCCAGCCGTAAACAATCTTCGGGGGACGCCACAACAGGGCCGACTCCAAGAAAGCCGGCCCATGAAGGGCCGACTCCAAGAAAGCCGTCCCGTGAAGGACCGGCTCCAAGAAAGCCGGCCCACCGACTCCAAGAAAGCCGGCCCATGACAGACGGCATGGGCCGTACCCTAAAAGTCAACATCCCATAACAGTGACGAGACGGGGCGTGGCTATAGTGGACCCTGCGACTCCCGAATCTCGGAACAAGCATGGCTACAGTATGCCGTACAGGGCAGACACCACCTGTCCGGCGAGGCATTGTTGCCATGCAAACCATGACGCCATCCACGACGGGCCGTCGGTAGGGCCCAGAAGTGGCGGGCCCCTTCGGTCTGAGAGACATCCGAAGGCGGCCTGGCCTCCCCTAGCCGGCCTAAGTCCAGGCCGGCTTCCTGCAGCTGGCTTGCTCCCCTCCCCGGGGCGTGCGCACCATCAAGCAGACAAGATGAGGTAAGGCTACAGTGAGCACCCGCAAGGTGGCGGCAGTGTAGCCATGCTTACCTCGACAAAGCCTTCGTCATCAGAGGCCAGGCGATAGTAACCAGCCCCCGACAAGACCCCCCAAGCGGTGGGGCCGGTAGCTGGCGGGGCTCACCTGTCGGCGGGCCCAGAAGCCGGCAGACATAGACAATGACAGCCTGGGCCCATGCCCAGGCCGGATTACCATTGTACCCCCGGGGGGTAGGCCTATATAAACCCCTCGGGAAACCCATGCAAAGGGTTGGACTCTGATAGTTTTAGCCACCACGTAGGGGGAAGAGAGGAGCTACCCGTGCCCTTCTTCTTCCTCTCACCGAACAGCTCTAGGAGCAGCTTGTAGCAACTTATTCGTCTAATGATCATGTGGAGACCCCGCAGAGCAGCAGTAGGGGTGTTATCTCCACGGAGAGCCCCGAAGCTGGGTAAGATTCGCCGGCGTGCATGTCTTCGCCTCATCCCGTTTCCAGGCACCGGCATGCCTTACTGGCTCCCACAATGATAAGCCATCCGTTGGCATATGTCGTACCTACCACCCGACATGTAAAATTTGACTTTGGTCCAGATTAGTAAACAGATCTTGTTTCTTTGGCAATTTGAGCTTCGTTGCTTCGTTTGATTTGATTCTTGTTGCAAACCGGAGTTCTTAAGTTGAACTTTCTTGTTAGATCTCTCATTTGAGTTTTACCCGTGCTTCTAGTTGAGTGCTGACGTATGTATCTGTTTGTTTGCGATAGAGTACCTGGAGTGCAAAGCATGCTACTACGAGTCTCTAGGTTTCGCGGATCATCAGCAGAGCAAGTAACACTTTGATCATACCTCCTTACTACCCAGTTTTATTGCATTAGAACAACCCTCAAACAATTGCATGGTTAGGATCTGATTAATATGCGGGAAGTAGATGATTAGGTAGAACCTATTGCCATGTTTATTATCAAACCTTTGGGAGTTACTTTTTGTGATGCTTATATTGCTATGCTATGCCTGTCGGATATCGGGTTCCGGCAACACCCTTAAGGTTCGAACTCTGGGGTCCGCATGAAGATCTTTTCCCTACCGAAACACGCCTGCAACCTCGCCGCGATTCTAAGCTAGCACGAAGAACAACACAAGAGACACGAGGTTTATACTGGTTCTGGCCACCGTTGTGGTGTAATACCCTAATCCAGTGTGTGGTGTGGTGGATTGCCTCTTGGGCTGATGATGAACAGTACAAGGGAAGAACCTCCTCGCGAGGAGAGGTGTTCTTGTGCTGGTGGGAGTTCTGCTTCGGAAGGATTCGATCCCCTCCTACTGTGGTGGCTATCTCTATTTATATATGCCCTGGTCCTCTTCCCAAATATTGAGCGGGAAGGGAGCCAACAACGACCGTTTTGAAAGGGGACAGCTAGTACAAGCTATCCTGCTAAAGGTGGTCTTCGACTGCCAAAGGCACTGGCGATGACGCCATCTTGGGCTCCAAGGTGACCTCCGTCCGGCAGCTCTGCTGGTCTTGATCTCGTTGCACCGATATGGAAACCTTTGCCTGATGCCTCGTTACTCCGCGCCTGCGCTTGCCCCCTTTGCACCAAAGAGGAAACGAGGACACTACGCAGGTTGGCGCCCGCCTGGTCTTGATCGTTATGGCTTGCGTCATGAGCACCTCGTGAGGTACCCCTCGCCTTGATCTCTCCGCCTCCTCGCGAGCCTGCCTGGTGAGGCCGCCCTTGAGGAGGCCTTGTGTCATCCGCCCCGCGAGGCTTGGCCTCTCGCGAGGGTCTTGAGCTTGGGTTGATGAAGATGGGCCGTACTGGGCCACTGCTGAGCCACGCTGCAGGCCGCAGCCAGGCAAGTCTGGGCACCGTTCCCAAAACACCGACAGTAGCCCCCGGACCCAAGGCGCGCTTGGATGGCGTAGCAGCGAAGCCAAAGGGCAAGTGAGGAGCACCGCGGGCCCCCACATCCTACGGCCTTGGTCGCCGCATGGCGGTTGATTGGACATGGGCGTCTTCGCTTCCCATGCTGCCTCGGCAACTGCCCGATTTGACGAGTCCCTGCTGCATGCAAAAAGAGTCATCATTACCTGTGATCGTGGAGGCCGACGGTTGGCCTCCCTTTGGATATAAATGGGGAGGGGTGAAAGCCCCCGTTGCACATCTCTTCTTGCTCCGTCTGCTTCCTCTCCTTCCTTGCTACGGTTGCTTGGAGTGTCCCATGGCGCCCGTGAAGAGGTTCTCGGCCGCGGAGAAGGGGAAGGCTCGCCAGGAAGGCCCTGGCTCTCCTCCGCCCAAGCGCGGCCGCGGTCGTCCCCGCAAGCATCCCGCGACTCCCGTCGCGGCTCCTCGTGGTCGCTGTGGTCTCCCTTCACGCGGTGGTGGCCTCCCGTATCGAGGCAGCCCAGTCGGTGGAGGAAGGCGTGACGTGGTTGCGCGGCCTCCCCGGCCATGCTTCCATTCGGCGGAGGTGCTGCCAGAGTTTGTTGTGTGGTCGAACAATCCGGCCGGCAACTGGCTCTAGCTCCCCCGCTTCTTCGCCAGCGAACTGCCGGCCACTGCCCTCGGTGGGCTCTGGTTGCAGGCGGACGGCTACTGCAGCAGGGCCTCCTGGGTCATGGTGGAGATCTCTGTCGCCGGGAACGTGGCCCTGGCCCGGGGCTGGTAGACGTTTGCCCGCGCGCGTGGGCTGGGCCGGCGGTGCACCCTCCAGTTCAGGTACGACGATGACACGACCCTCTACATGAGGGTGTTCGGGGAAGATGGCCGCCGTGTCGGGTGCTGCCTAAAGACGATGACGGCGATGGGGTGCTCAGCCTTGGTGACGTCCGCGACGAGGGCGAAGGCGAACCCGCTCCCGGCAGCAACTGCAGCTCGCCGAGATTCAGCGGTTCCTCCTCCGGCGACAGCTCCTCCAGTGGTGGCCGCGACCAGCCACCGCACCGCCGCGCCCGCTTCGAGCGTGGTAGCGGGTCGTCCCGTCGCCGCACCCCAGTGAAGCGTGAGGCGTAGTCTGATTGAGCTTAGGAGGACGAGCAGATCCCTTGTTGCGAGCTACGCGCTGCTTTATTTTGTTTTTCTCCTTTCCTGCATTAAGAGCGATATGTACAGAGCCTCGTGGGGGCGTGCAACAGACTATGATCCCCTAATTATCGTGCTACACTTATTGTCCCTGTGCTGTGTGACGGTGTCGTGGTTATGTGCCTGCGTGTAGGAACAACTTAGCTCGGGACGTTTGCAGTAGTTTCCGCCTTGCGAGGTGCCTTCTTGAGGCCTCGTCGGGCGCTGTAAGAGCTGCAAAAATCTATTGGGAGAATAATTTCCGAACCTTAGTCACGAGGGTTGCCGGCCATGGACTGGTGCTTTGTGTCGCGATGCCCGAGGGGCATGGACCGGGAGGGTTGCTCTCGCTGTGCACTTGAACGAGGGAGCCTTGCGAAAACCAGGCGAGAAAGGGCTCACGAGGGCGCCCGTGCAGCCCCCTCGTGAGGTTTGTGAGAGAGAGAAAGCGAGCCAGACAAAAGTCGAAAACAGAGAATAGGGGCAAAAGACAGCAAACAACACTGGAAGCAATTTCAATAAAGGTTCAAATAAAGGGAGAACAAGCCAACTGCAGAAAGAAAATGAAAAGCCGCATCCGGCACCTAGTCTAGTCTTTGACGTCTTCTCACCAGTGTGGAGCTAAGTGCTACCACTGGGCATGGGCGGGAGCCCCGGAGGCCCGAGGGCGGCACTCCGGAGACTCCGGGGTGTGTACAGCCCCAACTCATTATTATGTGAGTGTCACGGGCGGCGAGCTTCACAGGCACCGGGCCTTCTTCACAGGACACTGGGCCTTTCTTTGGGCGGTGAGCTTCACAGGCACCGAGCCTTCTTCACAGGCACTGGGCCTTTCTTTGGGCGGCGAGCTTCATAGGCACCGGCCCTTCTTCACAGGCACTGGGCCTTTCTTCAGGGGTAGAACTTCCGGAGGTGCTGAATGTTCCAGGCGTTCGGCATGGGCGCCCCTTCCTGAGTCTCCAGGCGTGCGGCGCTAGGCCTAGAAACATGGACAACCTTGAACAGGCCCTCCCACATGGGCGAGAGCTTATGCAGCCATTCCCTGGAGAGCACCCACCTGAGTACGAGGTCACCTACCTCGAGAGTCCTCGGGCGGATGTTGCAGCAATGATACCGCCGCATCGCCTGCTGGTATCTTGCTGCTCGTAGTGCGGCTTCCTGACGGTGCTCCTCCCCCAGCACGAGGTCCATCCCCCGCATGGCATCCTGTTGCGCTTTATCAAACGCTAGGACCCACGCGGAGCGACGCCTGACCTCGTGAGGGAGGACTGCCTCTGCTCTGTAGACGAGGAAGAACGGGGTCTCGCTAGTCGACTTGGTGGCGGTAGTGTGGATGGACCACGGCTCGGACTGGAGCTCGTTGTACCAGCCCCTGCCATAGGCATCCAGCTTCTTTTTGAAGGTACTGGTTTTGAGGCCCTTCAGGACCTCTGTGTTGGCGCGTTCGGCCTGGCCATTACTCCGGGGGTGTGCCACCGAAGCGTAGCATATCTGCGTTCCAAGGTTAGCACAATATGTTTTGAAGAGATTGCTGGTGAACTACGAACTGTTGTCGGTGATGATGCGATTGGGGACCCCGAACCGACTCACGAGGCCCTTGATGAACTTGACTGCAGAACCAGCTGGGATGGTGCGGATGGCTTCCACCTCCGCCCACTTGGTGAACTTGTCAATGGAGACGTAGAGGTAGCGGTAGCCCCCAGGCGCTCGAGGAAACGGGCCCAAGATATCCAGCCCCCAGACCGCGAATGGCCATGAGAGCAGGATGGTCTGCAGGCCCTGAGCTAGCTGATGGATCTGCTTGGCGTGGAACTGGCAGGCCTGGCAGGACCTCACCAGCTCGGTCACATCGTTGAGTGCTGTAGGACAGTAGAACCTGGTGCGAAATGCTTTGCCGACGAGGGTTCGTGATGATGAGTCATGTCCGCAATCTCCAGTGTGTATGTCAGCCAGCAACTCCTTCCCCTATTCCCTGGAGATGCAACGCAGGGAAAAATCATTCGGCCGCATCCGGTAGATCTCTCCGTCTTGGATGCAGTAGGCCGTGGCCTGCCGGGCCACGCATTCCGCTCCTCTTTCTCTGGCAGCGTCCCTTGCATCAGGTAGTCCTTGAATTCCGCGGTCCAGCACCCCTCCTAAGGCTCCAGTGCCAGGAGCAAGCGCTCTCCCGAGGTCGGGCCACAGGCCGGGGCTCCTGTGGCAGGTGGCTGAGGGAGTTCCTCCCGAGAGTGCATTGTGCTTGACAGTGACGGTGCCGCTGAGGGCTTGAAGAGCCGCTCCTTGAAGATGCCAGGCTCCTCAGGCTGTTGACGTTCTGGGAACGGGGATCCCCAGAATTGCCTGCATGCGGCCTGCGACGTGGCTCAGGGGGCGGCCCAGCACGGCCCATCTTCATCAGCACGAGCTCGAGACCCTCGCGAGGGGCCAAGCCTCGCGGGGTGGACGACAAGGAGCTTCCTCAGGCATGGCCTCGTCAGGTTGGCTCACGAGGAGGCGGAGAGATCAAGGCGGGGTACCTCATGAGGTGCCCATGACGCAAGCCATGACGACCAAGGGCGTCAGGCGGGCGCTAGCCCATGCAGTGTCCTCCCTTTCCTCTTTGGTGCAAGGGGAGCAAGCGCAGGCGAGAGCATCAAGCAAAGGCATCCATTTCGGTTCAACAAGACCAAGACCGTCGCAACGGCAGGAAGGGAGTCATTGTGGAGACCGAGCCGGCATCACCACCAGAGTCTTTGACAGGCGAGGACCAACTTTAGTCAGGATAAGTGTACTATATGTTCCCCTTCAAAATGGCCAATTGTTGGCGCCCTTCCCACTCAATATTTGGGAAGAGGCCCAGGGCCTTTGCCTATAAATAGGACTAGCCACCCCCAGGGTAGAGGCAGCTAGAGATAAACCAGAGACAGAGAGAAGCGACCAAACTCACTCAAGCAGTTCATCGCACTAGCTCAAGAACAGACCGTCGCGAGGCTGTTCTTCCTTGTATTGTTCATCATCAGCCCGAGAGGCAATCCACCACACCACACACTGGAGTAGGGTATTACACCACAATGGTGGCCTGAACTAGTATAAGCCCTCTGTCTCTTGTGTTGTTCCTTTGATTGCTTAGATCATAGCGAGGCGGTGAGGTGCAGGTAGGTAGTGGGTGAAATCTCTACGTGCACCCCAGTGTTCGAATCTAGAGGGTTTGCCGGAACCCGAAATCAGACATTTGGGGCGCCAGGTAGGGGTTTGCCAGAGCTTTCCCTGCCACTGACCCGTTCTCCGCCGATGTCGCGACTCACCCTGCAATGAGCAGCGCACCGCCCGCTCCGGTTGCCAGCGCTAGCGCGGAGGCAAGGGGCTCTGAGCCTTGGCCCTAGCCTTGCAACAGGTGCGGTGGCTGGACAAGTTCAAGCCAGCGGCGCCGCCGCGCTACAAGGGCACAACTGATCCACTGGCCTTCCTGCTGGCGTACGAGAAGGCCATCCTCGAGGCAGGAGGAGACGACAGGGCCATGGCTAACTGGCTTCCCCTGGCCCTCACCAACGCCCCACGCATGTGGCTGCTCCACCTACCGGCGGCTTCCGTGGCCTCTTGGGAAGAGCTGCGCAACCTCTTCCTCGCCCAGCACACTGCGCTGGCACCACCGGTCGCCGCATCCCTCCTGGGCGGCTCGCAGGCGCCACCATCAGGCTGCCGCGTCAAGCCATTCGTCCGCCAGGTCAGCGCTACCTCCGCGCGGCAGGGGGCTCCCTCAGGTCAGTCGGCGCCCAAGGCCAATCTGGCCTTCAGCTCGGAGGACCACCCCTCCAACTCGGCCCGCTCGGGTGCGCTCCCGATGTTGTGCACCCCCACCATCTACTAGGTGGCCGTCAGCAGGACTCTCATCAACGGCGGCGCATGCTTCAGCGTGCTCTCGGTTGAAGCCTTCAGCCTCCTTCGCATACCACCGGAGCGGCTTCAGCCCAGCTGGCCCTTCTTGGGCGTCGGGGGCGGGTCATCCAACTCCCTGGTGCAGATCCATCTCTCGGTAACCTTCGGCACCTACGACAACTTCCGCACGGAGCTAATCGACTTCGACATGGCCCCCATTGGCCTCACATACAATGCCATCCTCGGCTACCCAGCGCTGGCCCGATTCATGGCCGTGACTCACCTAGCGTACAACCTCATGAAGATGCCCGGGAGCAGCGGCGTCCTCACCGTGTCCGGAGACACCGGGGATGCGTTGCAAGTGCTCAAGCTCGCCTTCAAGGCAGCGGTGTCGGTGCAGCCTGCCAACTCGAACGCCCCTGGGCCCAAGGGGGCTACACCGGCCAAGAAGAAGCAATTCTTTGCCCAAGACAAGGCAGAATCTAAGCAGATACTGGTCGACAAGGACGGATCCACTGACGCCGCCTTCACCATAGGCGCCAACCTCAAGCCCGAGCAGGAGGAGGCCTTGGTCAAGTTCCTGCGCGCGAACAAGAAGGTATTCACATGGGAGCCCGATCAGCTGGCGGGGATCCCTAGAGGCGTAATCGAGCACCACCTCAACGTGTGCCCCAATGTCCGCCCCGTGAAGCAGAAGGCAAGGCGGCAGTCCACAGAAAAGCAGGCGTTCATCGTCCAAGAGACCCGCTATTTGGAAGCCGCAGGGGTCATTCGCGAGGTCCGATACCCGGATTGGTTGGCCAACCCAGTCGTCGTGCCGAAGAAAGGGGGAAAGGAACGTATGTGTGTCGACTTCACCAACCTCAACAAAGCCTACCCGCAAGACCCGTTTCCGCTCCCCCGCATCAATCAGATCGTCGATTCCACCGCCGAGTGCGACCTGTTATGCTTCTTGGATGCCTTCTCTGGGTATCACCAGATCAAGATGGCAGTAGAAGATGTGGAGAAAACGGCTTTCCTAACCCCATGTGGGGTGTACTGCTACACATGCATGCCTTTCGGGCTGCGCAACGCAGGGGCGACCTTTCAGCGGCTAGTGCACATCACCTTGGGCCCGCAGCTCGGGAAGAATGTGGAGGCTTACGTCGATGATATAGTGGTGAAGTCTCGCGAGGCCAAGACCCTGATACAAGACCTAGAGGAAACCTTCGCAAGCCTCAACGCTGTGAGCCTGCGGCTCAACCCAGAGAAGTGTGTGTTTGGGGTCCCCTCAGGCAAGCTCTTGGGCTTCCTCGTATCCCACCGAGGCATCGAAGCTAACCCAGAAAAGGTTAAGGCAATCGAGGACATGAGCCCGCCCAAGACCCTCAGAGAAATGCATAAGCTCACTAGACGCGTGACATCACTAGGACGCTTCATCTCCAAGTTGGGGGAGCGAGCGCTGCCTTTCTTTCAGCTGATGAAGAAAAAGGGACCCTTTGAATGGACTGAAGAGGCCGACACGGCGTTCCAAGATCTCAAGAGGTACCTAACCAGCCCTTCGGTAATGGTGGCCCCGCGCTGTTAGGAGCCCCTGGTGCTCTACCTTGCAGCCACTCCCTACTCCGCCAGCGCAGCCCTGGTGGCGGTTAGGGAGGAGCATCGGACCAAAGCCGCGGCAGCCGCCCAGGTCGAGGCGAAGCATGATCAAGGAAGACCCACAGAGACCACTTCCACAGCCAAGATGGATCATCCGCCGCAGGGGAACGCACTCGGGACAGCGGAGACCCCTCCCCCTAGCGACCAGCCGCTGGGAGCTCCCCTGTCTCAGGAGGTGCCACGGTCTCCGGAGGGCGCCATCGACACCAGCATTCCAAACCTCGTTGAACACCCCCGTGTACTTCGTTAGCACGGTGTTGCGGGACGCAAGGGCGCGGTACCCCATTCCTCGGAAACTCCTCCTCGCGCTATTGGTGGCCTCACGCAAGCTACGACATTATTTTCAGGGCCACCCCATCAAGGTTGTCTCAACTTACCCTTCGGAAAGGGTGCTCAGGAGCCCTAACTCAGCTGGAAGAGTCACTGAGTGGAACATTGAAGTGCAAGCGTTTCAGCTCGAGTTCAGCATGACCAGATTCATCAAGGGGGCCGCCTTAGCAGACTTCATGGCAGAGTGGGCGGAGGCGCCGGACCTCAAGGCTGATGAGGATCGATCCCTCTCCCCGGGAAGCAAGGCGCTGGACGGTTGGTTCATGTACTTCGACGGGGCGTTCTCCAGGCACGGCGCGAGGGCTGGTGCGGTGCTTATATCTCCTACTCAAGACAAGCTCTACTACGCAGTGCAGCCCTGTTTCCAGCATGGAGAAAAGGTCGCCAACAACATAGCAGAATATGAAGGCCTAATAGCAGGCCTGAAGGCCGCGGCTGCCCTAGGAGTGAAGCGCCTTACCATCAAGGGCGACTCACAACTCCTCGTTAACTTCTCCAACAAAGTATACGAGCCGAGGGAGGAGCACATGGAAGCCTACCTTGCGGAGGTCCGCGGGATGGAGAAGCAGTTCTGGGGGCTAGAGTTGCAGCATGTGCCCCATCGCACCAATCAGGAGGCCGGCGACATCGCCAAACGGGCATCCAGGCGGCTACCTCAGGAGCCTGGCATCTTCGAGGAACGACTCTTCAAGCCCTCGGCCACGCCATCACTATCAAGCGCGGTGTAACCTCGGCAGGAGCTCCCCCAGCTGCCAGCCTCGGGAGCCCCGGTCTGTGGCCCGGCCGCAGGGGCGCGTCTGCTCTTGACGATGGAGCCTCAGGAGGGGTGCTGGATTACAGAGCTCCGGAGCTATCTGACGCAAGAGACCTAGCTGGAGAATGAGGAGGAGGCAGAGCGTGTGGTGCGGCAAGCCACAACATACTGCATCAGGGATGGAGAGCTCTTCCGGAGGCGACCGAATGATGTGTCCCTGCGCTGCATCTCCAGGGAGGAAGGGAAGGAACTGCTGGCGGATATACACGGTGGAGACTGTGGGCATCATTCATCATCACGGACCCTTGTTGGCAAGGTGTTCCGCAGCGGATTCTGTTGGCCCACTGCGCTCAATGACACCGTCAAACTGGTGAAGGCTTGCGAGGCCTGGCAATTCCATGCCAAGCAGATCCATCAGCCGGCGGGAGGTATGCAAACTATACCCCTCTCGTGGCCATTCGCAGTCTGGGGGTTTGATATCCTGGGCCCATTTCCTCAGACAACCTACAAGCTCTGCGCCTCCACCCCAACTCGGTTCTTCTCCTGGTGATTTTCACCTACTACTGCGAGGATCACGTTGGGGTAAGGCCCTCGGTGGCCTTCCTGCGCCATTACTTTTACCTTCAGGTTTCTCACGGCCCCATCACTGCGTGCGTGAGCTTTATTGCATACTCCAGCTCCAATGCTATCTCAAAGCCCGGGAAGAGGATCGAAGGCTTCCGGAGCAAGTGGGTCATGGTGGATGCAGGGCGCATCCAGCACCGGCTGATCCTGCCTATGAGGCCGCCCAAGGCCGTCGACGCTTGGTCCCGAGCGGAGCTCGTCAATCCCTGCGTGAAGCCAGTGCTGGAGAGGATGGACGCGGACCTGTGGCCAGGCAACATGGCGACGGTGAAGCTAACCAGGGCGTCGCTCCTGAGGGAATTCCTGGAGCATCGGGTGGCTCCGCTTCGGAAATATTCGCTCCCGCTGTGGAGGCTCGGGGAGGCCGATGCTGCCCTTCACCCGAGCTCCGTAGTCTTGGCGGACGGAGATTTGGTCGCGGTCCTCCAATCCTTGGTTGGGGGAGACGTGGTGAGATTGGAGGGTGCTCTCGTACCCCTGTTCCTTTGGGACGATTAGGAGCAGGTCGTGAACTCCATGCCTGCTTTCAACGGGGATGTGCCTGTGCCCGCGGAGGTTCCTGAGGACCTGGCAGCCCTGGCGACGGTGAACGTATCCTCTAGCGACTCCGGCAGAGAGGAGGAAGAAGAGGGGCAGGAAGAGGAGCCCGATTCCGAGGCGATCGATGGGGAGTCGAGAGAGACCCTCCCTCGGCCCAGGTCCCGCGCTCTTCGCCTCATGCCGGACGACGAAGAGGATGGCGATGAGCGAGGCGGTGAGAGCTCGCCCCTGATCCCGAAGAAGGACAGGACGGGGCTGATTTTCCGTGGGCCTGCTCCGGCTTCGAGGTGATCTGCAGACGCGCCTCCTGCTCCCGAGTCTCCTGAGGTTGACCCCAGCAGCCAGCTCTCGGGCTTCAAGTTCGGCCGGAGGTTGCTTGAGCCCGCGGGCGATGACCAGTAATTGCTTGATTCTCGTTTTGCTTCTCGCTATGTTGCTGAGGCTTGATGTCCATATTCCTTGGGTAGGCCAGTGCCTGCGGCGAAAAGGCTGAAGGGGGCCCCTGAGGCTTCGTCCGGGGCAGCACTTCCACCCGCAGGAGAAGGGGGCGGCAAGGCCCAGGCCTCTCCTGCCCATCCATCCTCACAAGGCCAGGTGGGGCACGCTGGGGCGAGCTCAGCCCCATGGCCCAAGCGACTCTCAAGGCGTCTTTGCCTGACGCCACTGCCGCAGTCACGGGGCGCAGAAGGTCCCAACTCACGATGCTGTGATCATGCTGTCGTCTTCTCCTCCTACTCCGCCAACTGCCATTTCCCCGACTCCTTCTACTGTCCTGGATCGTGCTGCTGCTGAGCTGGACCGGCTGCGAGAAGATCTTCAGGGCGCCGACCCTCGCTTGGTGGCCGGGCGCCTGGAGCTGGCCTCCGGCTGGGTCCGCTCTGATGCTTCAGTTCGAGCGGTGCTTGTTCAGGCCGCGACGGCTTGCGACGAGGAGAAGCAGGACATCCTTCAGGCCAAGGCTCTACGTCGGCAGAGCCCGGCCCCGCGCATACCTCAACCGCCGTTAGCCTTTCGGAACTAAGGGGTGAGGGGCTACATGACCAGTTAGGGTCCTGAGTCGCGATGCTCAGGATTCCCCCTTGACGTTCAAGCTGCCTTCGTACCTTGGCTCTGCTCGGGGAGAGACGTGCGACAAACCAGGCCCGAGGGGCCTGGCTGGGTGGCGTGCGTCTGGGCGTGACCCAGGCGTAGCCCCCGTGCCCAGCCCCCTCGCGCGGCACTCCCGAGGGGAGGCATTACGATGGGGCCGGACACTGAGCTCTGGGCTCCCTAAGGTTGATGCGGCCGGGGGCCACCCTCAGTTGTTTATCACCAGCACGAAGCATAGCGCTTCCGTATATGTATGGGCATAGCCGCTCCTCGGCAGTGTCGTCAGCCAGCGCGGAGCATGGTGCTTCCACTGGTGCATGGGAGGGGGCTCCCCTCTAGGAGGAGCCCCCGGGGCGTGTACAGCCCCGCCCTGACACGTGGCTGGCATGGTAGGGCTTGACGAGGTGTATCTGGGCACCCGTGAGCCAGCGTGGGACTCATGGGGCCCTACTTGAAGGCGGGTTGCGCCTGGCTCTGGGCCTTTACTTGTAATGTGCTCCTGCAAATTTGGTTAGTTGCCGATGCTCTACGTCCTCAGGTCCCGGCCCTCGAGCGAGCTCAGCCGTCGCTAGTATGCCAGGTCGCGATGCCGTGGACAAGGCCAGGAGGTGAGTGCTGGAGAGCTAGTAAGAGTCCATGAGTCGCGATGCTCAGGTACCCCCCCCTTTAACGTGCAAGCAGCCGGCATGAAGGAAGAAGGGTGCCGCCACAAGTATCAAGTAATGATCATGGTGGGTCAAACACACGACCCAAATAAACGCGAGAGGGATACATGCCACTGGGTCAGGCCCGAGTGGTTTGGGGATAATGCAGCCCGAGGGGCGCCCCAAACAAAGTAAGCTAAAAACATGAACAAAAGGGATACCTGCCACAGGGACGGACCCACGTGGCCTAGGAATGATGCAGCCCTGGGGGCGCTCCTAGCTGAAAATAAAACTTGAAGGATGTCACCTGATGATGTTGAAGATGAAGGGATGCCGAAGTAGTGGGCGGCGTGCGCTGCGGAAGCTGATCCTTACGAGCCCCCAGGCCCAGGAGCCTCGAGAGGCTCCGGTGGCGCTGGCGGCTCCTCGCGGACCATATCCATCTCCGCCAGGACTGCGGAATGCCTGACCGTTTGGGCCTCCAAGATGCTCCTCATGAGGCACTGACGCACAGCAGGCGCGTTCGGAAAGTCGTAAGGCATGCGAACATAGCTGTGGGGTGGACCTTCGCAGCGTCCCACGCATGAGGGCCAGAGGCACTCCTGAGAGGCGGCTCGGTTGAGTCCTGGTATGTCGATGCAGATGCGCAGCCCACCATCCTCGCTCGGATGGGGAGCTACGGCGAGTAAGCGGCGGCTGCCACTCATGACTCTTGACTCCTGCAGCTCCTGAATGATCTCGCTGACGAACTCCTGAGGGTTTGGCCCTCCTTGCCTTGCTTCTTCCTGAGAGAAACATGCTTTGAAGCACACCTCCAAGTGGTGCCCGAGCGCCTCCCTCGTGATCTTGGCCAAGTCAATGGCCCTCCAGGAGAGAGCCCCCGAGCCTTTCCTGAGGATGGCGCCGGGCGCGCCTTCCTATGCGACAGAAGGAGGCGCCCCTTGAACGGGCGCGGACCCTGAGGGGCCTGCCTCCCGAGGGTTTGAACCAGACGATGTCTTCTTCTTCTTAGGGACTACCTCGGGAAGCCTTCCGCTCCTGTGATCTGGGTCTTCGATTGACGCGGCTTGAAAAGCACGCTCCAGAGAACACACAACATCCCTCTCTTCACAAGGCACCGTGATGACTCCACCGCTTCCTAGCATCTTGAGGACATTGTAGCCGTGATGAGTCATGACCATGAACTTGGCCAGAGCTGGGTGCCCGAGGATGGCATTGTACGGCAGGAGAATGTGCACGACGTCAAAGTCAATGAGCTCAGTGCGGTAGTGTCTCGCTTCTCGGAGGTAACAGGAAGGCGGACCTGCCCTATCGGGACAGTGGAACCGTCGGTGACTCCTGAGAAAGGCTTGGTTGGCTGAAGCTGATTGTATGGCACTTGGAGATTGTTGAATGTATCGACGGACAGAACATTGAGCCCTGCTCCACCATCAATGAGGATCCTGGTGACTTGCACATTGCTGATGATTGGGGAACAAAGCATTGGGAGGACTCCAGCTGTCGCCACACACTTGAGCTGATCCGCTGAGCTGAATCTAATGGCGCATGCTGACCACCTGAGAGGGCGTGTGGCCTCGAGCTTGGGGAGGACTGCATTCACTTCGCGAGCAAACTGCTTGAAGATGCGCTAAGAGGACGGGGCCTGAGCACCGCCCAAGATGCAAGCGATTGCGCGCGGTTCCTGGAAGCCTCCAGCCCCCTCGCCCTGATGATGGTGTTCATTCCTCCTTGGCTGTGGTGGCACAGGAGGGAGGCCCGCGTTGCCTTGTGGGCAATCCTCACGAGGCTGATCCCTCCAACCTCCCTCACGAGGCTGGTCCTGCCAACGGTCCTCGCGAGGTCGATCACGCCACCCTTGGCGAGGGCCACGGTCTTCCCATCGTCCTCCACCTCTTCCTCCTCCTCGGCCATAGCCCCGGTCGCTGCACTCGGGGCGTCGGCCGGCACGCACGTCTCGCAAGTCCCTGAGCTCCTGGCATTCATTGGTGTTGTGGGTGTGGAGGTCGTGGTACACGCTGTACCGGCTGCCCTTGGATGACTCAGGCTGATCCCTGCCTCGCTTGGTGTCCGGCTCTGCTGCAAGCACGGCAGGCCCCTTGCGCTTCACGTCCTTGACCTTGGGCTTCTTCTCTTCTGGGTCTGCAGCCGGTAGTTCAAGGAGGGAAAGGCGTCCTTCCTCAGCCCTGGCACACTTGGTCGCCAAATTGAACAGCTCCAGGGAGGTGCACAGGTCTTCATGGATCGCAAGCTCCTCTTTCATCTTGACGTCACGCGCGCCGTCGGAGAAGGCTGAGATGATGGCCTCCTCAGACACCTTGGGTATCTTAAGGCGAGCGTTGTTGAAATGCTGGATGAACTTTTGCAGGGTTTCTCCTGGCTGCTGCTTGATGCGGCGCAAGTCGCTCATGGCTGGGGGCCGGTCGCGGGTGCCTTGGGAGTTGGCGATAAAGCGGGTGTGCATCTCGTCCCAGGAGGAAATCATGCCGGGAGCCAGGTTCAGGAGCCAGGTGCGGGCATCGTCCTTGAGCGCCATGGGAAACCAGTTTGCCATGACCTTCTCGTCCCCGTTGGCGGCTTCGATGCCCAGCTCATAGAGCTGGAGGAACTCCACAGGGTCAGCCGTGCCATTGTAGCGCGGGGGTAGATCTGGCTTGAACTTGACCGGCGAGGCCATGCTGCACAGCTTGGCGGTGAAGGCACGGCATCCTGCAGTGGCCACGGGAGGCCTTTGGTGACGGAGAGCTTGATCTTGGAAGTCCCTGTGCGCTGCCGCCAGGAGCAGCGCGGGGTCTTGACGCACTGGTGCAGGAGCGCGGTCGTGACGGGCCGGTGCAGGGAGCACACAGGCAGCTTCTTGGGGACGAGGGATCTGTTGGCAGCTCTTCTCTTGCTGTGTTGGCGCCGGACGGAGCGGGTCCCGTCCAGGGGCCACGCGCCTTGGGGCCAAGGCTCCTTATTGAGGGGGTGGCGGCTGAGGCGCCCCCGGAGCTTCGTTGCCCATGCAGGGCGGGGCGCGTTGCTGCGAGAGGGATGGCGCAGGGGAGCCCCCAGCGGCGCTGACGAGCTCGGTGATGCGGGCGAGCCACTCGTCGTAGAGGTCGTCGACGGGGCGGTAGTGCAGGAGCTCCCACACCAGGAGCAGTGCAGCATGCGCGTCTGCCGGAGCGCGACGGGTGTGGGACGAGGAAGCGGCTGGAGTCAGCGACGGGGTGGTGGTGCGGCCTTCTTGCCGCATCGAAGGATGCAAGGACGACACCTGCTGCTCGTTCCCCGTCGGGCCGGTGGCAGCATTGACAACAGGCGACGGGGAACGGCGGCGGCATCCGCCGACGGGGGTCGTCTGTGCGACATGAGTGGCGAGAGCGGCCCGGCGCTCGGCGCGGGCCCGACGAGCGTTTGACATGGATGCGAGGGGCGGCGAAACACAGGGCGGCAGAAGGCGGATTCCGGTGCACCCCTACCTGGCGCGCCAAATGTCAGATTTCGGGTTCCGGCAGACCCTCAAGATTCGAACTCTGGGGTGCGCGTGGAGATCGCACCTCCTACCTACCTACGTCTCGTCGCCTCGCAAGGATCTAAACTACATGAAGAACAACACAAGGGACACGAGGTTTATACTTGTTTGGGCCACCATTGTGGTGTAATACCCTACTCTAGTTTGTGGGTGTAGTCGATTGCCTCAGGGGCTGATGATGAACTATACAAAGAAAGAACTGCCTCGCGAGGGGAGGGGTTCTTGTGTTGGTGGTTCTGGATAAGGTTTGATTGGTCGACCCCCTGCCTTGAGAGTGGCTAGTCCTATTTATAGAGCGAGGCCTTGGTCCTCTTCCCAAATATTGAGCGGGAAGGGCGCCAACAATTGGCCATTTTGAAGGGGAACATCTAGTACACTTATCCTGGCTAAAGTCGGTCCTTGCCTGCCAAAGACCCTGACGGTGACGCCGGCTTGGGCTCCACGATGACCTCCATCCTGCCGTTCTGCTGGTCTTGGTCTTGTTGCACTGAAATGGTTGCTTTGCTTGATACTCTCGCCTGCGCTTGCCCCCTCTGCACCAAAGAGGAAACAAGGACTCTGCGCAGGCCGGCGCCCGCCTGGCGCCCGCCTGGCTTCGGTCGTCATGGCTTGCGTCATGGGCACCTTGTGAGGTACCCTGCCTTGATCTCTCCGCCTCCTCGCGAGCCAGCCTGAGGAGGCTGTGCCTGAGGAAGCTTTCAGTCGTCCGCCCCGCGAGGCTTGGCCCCTCGCCAGGGTCTTGAGCTTGCATCGATGAAGATGGGCCGTACTGGGCCACTCCTTGAGCCACGCCGCAGGCCGCAGGCAGGCAAGTCTGGGTACCCCTATTCCCAGAACGCCGACAGCTGCCACTCTATGTGAGGCTTTCAGCTGATGCTACTATACGATAATAACCAACCACTTGGACCATGGAATTTTGATAAATCATGGTTCTTCATTTAAATTTAGGCAATGTGTTCTTCATTTAAATTTAGGCAATGGGCTCTGTTTGGAAGATATTGACCAAAATAGATTGTGCCAAGTAGATGGTATCCTTGTATTTGCATTTTGAACAAATAATGATGGTTTGTTTTCCTATCATATTAATTACTGCAATGGGTTCAATTTGTGATGTTTGTAGGTCAAATTAATTTCTATATGGGCAGCAAAATGATAAAATATAATGCAATCTAGACTTTTCACTGATCATACCACAGATAAGCTGAAAGACCACGCAATGAAAAGAACTGGTTGGCTGATTATCCGGAGCTTATATTAGAAAGACCTTATTTTCATAGGATGACTACAAATAAACTGTCCCTAAGAACCCTGGCCAACAACACTGACATACAAATAACATGTCACGATGATTTCAATGGAGTGACCTACCATACCACGCTGTATAGGCTCACTATTGTCCCTCCTTTTTTGTGATGTTCCATGAAAATGCTACATACATCTTGTACTAAGAAATCTTGTACTTTTTCATTGCGGCATCCAATCTGCAAGTTGACAAGGCTAATTAGAGATATTTCTACATGATAATACATTGCATATCCTAGCACAGCACACTGCCAGGCACACAACAATATAAGAGAGGGAGATGCACTTACAAGATCGTATCAATGCCTCAGTATATGATTTTGGTTGGCCAAGGTGTTAGGTCCAGAAGAAACATTGTCCTTGTAGCTCTTGTCAGCTCCATAACATCTAACAGCGACCTGTTAGTATATTTGAAGTACATCTGGTAGGTGATGCTGGATGGGTTTAAGGGTGACAGTACCTCGACCGTGGCGGGTGCTTGGCATCGTGCCAGACGGTGGGAATCAGGTTAGAAACCTCAAGGGTGAATAAGCTGCCCTGGCTGTCTGGGTCCGATAGCGAGATCTATGACCATGGAGGAGGGTCTTTGTGAATCAACTCTGGTACGATGGAATACGGTGTGGACGAAGCGGATCTTAGGCCGTGGACGAGGGCGTCGGTGAAACTGCTCCGGTGGTTGTGGTGAGGATGTTGTCGACGATGCGGATCTGTTGCCATGGACGAGGGTGTTAGAAGCTGCTCCGGTAGGAGCCACTACAGATGCGCTACGGTTGACGAGAGGACCGACGAAGCAGATCTGGCATCATGGACAAGGCCGACACTGAATGGGTTGTGGTACAATGGTGTATGAGCAGTCTATTGTTTCTAGGAGAGGTGCGAGGGGTAGATGCGGCCGCAGAAGCAGATCCGGCGAGGTGGACGATGCTGACAGTGAATGGGCTCTGGTACACAAGTGGATGAGTAGCCTAGGGTTTCGAGAGGGAAGGGGTAGAATGGCCGATGAAGTAAGGCCGGCATGATGTAAGATGCGCTAGTGCTATGGAGTAGTCATTTTTGCGGGAGGGGAGAGGAAACGGGGGTGCCATGTGGTGGGGGGAACCGGAAGTTACCAAAGCAACCCCGACCTATTATGTTATTGAGGGTCGTATTGTTCTTTGTGCACCAAGGACAAAAGGGGAATTTCGCATGCTACACACTTGGTCGCGGAAATTTTAGAAGGAGATGGGAGATTTTGCCGCCCGTGGGATCGTTCGTATCCAGTTTCAACTAAGTTTGGATAGTGCTAGCAGGATGGTCATGTGAGACTATGTAGACGGGGCACACATCAGCAGTTAATAACTGGTATGAAGTTCACCCCAGGAAAAAAGACAATAACTTAGGATGATGCACCGAAAACTTTTTACGATCACACGGGCGTGGCCAATCATACGAGTGTAGAGGCACGTTCACAAAAAAACGGATCAAATGCACACTCTATGTATTTCTTGTGTAAATATATAATTTAGTGACATTGGTTATTTATTTTAAACACAATGCATTAATGTGTTAATTTTAATTATATTGCACAGTAACAAATGGATAATATAGATGCACAAAAGAAATGGATATTGTAGTTCGCTACTTGAAAGTGTTACTCATATGATTACATGGCCTCCATTTCATAAATTGCGGTACCTGTTGAATTCATATATGAATACTACATATATTACTTCCTACTAGAACCTTAAATCATCCAAGAAAAATGAATTTGAATGCAAAACTAACAATGGTGCATATACATGATAACTACGTTGGTTGTTTGAAGAAAATATCACTATAACTTTGGCATGCACAATTGAAAAAGACTATTTGGAAAAAAATGCGATATGTGAGTGTCCAATCTTTATAGCGTTGAATTGATATTGTATCTTTGGCCATGATACAAAGTAGATATCGATTATGTTCAAGCGATGCACGTCCACGATCGCTAGATAGTGATACCTGAATTAATTGTGCAATCTCTCTCACACGCATACATATCTCATTTCTGCGTGGGCATCTGAACCACACACGCTCACTTCGTGTATTTCTCTCCCTCCATCAAGATTAGAATTCGTCTTTCTACCCCGTCCTACAAGTCTCTCACAGAAAAACACACACACTCTCTTTGTTGAACATGCCCACCACTTTAATTCTGCCCGTCGACTGCCACACACATTGTTTCTCTCTTAATTTTTTTCGGCACATGCATGCACACCGCTTGTTCATATCCATGAGACCGTGACACTTTAACTATGCCTCACAAACATTGTATCTACCTATTCCTTAATATAGATATGTAACACACAAACTCCTTCTCCCTATCTCTAAGTGTCACTGCCACCCCCACCACTACCACACACACACACACACACACACACACACTTCCCGACACCGAAGGAGTAGGGTGACACCTCGATCTTGATATTAATCTATCTACTGGCTTCTCTCTCAAACACATGCACACACACACACACACACACTCGCTAGTTGTGCGTCTATGCCTACCGCGCGCACACTCACTACTAGGAAAAGGCATGCTAGTGGCGCACCGAATTTGCCTTCTAATGGCGCACTACTGGTGCGCCACTGGCATCACGCCATTAGAATCAAATTCTAATGGCGCACTACTGGTGCGCCATTAGTATCTGGTGTTCTAATGGCGCACCGCGTAGTGCGCCATTAGTATAGCCTGCAGTGCGCCATTAGAATGCCTCCCATGGGCCATATGTACAAATGTGCTTTGGCATTCTAATGGCGCACCAGCAGCTAATGCGCCATTTGTGTGATGATCACAGTGCGCCATTAGTGTCTTGTGTGGTGCGCCATTAGTATGAATATTAGGTTTTATTTTTTTTGCTTTTCTGATTTTTGCACAGGTTACAAAATATATTATTGCATAGAATATAGACAGCAGCACACAGCAACATCAGATTCATCAAATACAATAGAAGATTAGTCTCCGAATACAATTCATCATATTAGTCTCCGGATTCAAAAGACCGGACAAAGATAAAACATTACAAGTCTCAAGACCGCGAGTATCGAGTTTGCCTTCACATTACAAGTCGATATCGATCATCTAAACTACCATCACATAGAAGAGAGCTGTGGTCATCACGATGAGCATCATCGCGATCAAACTGGTCTTCATCCGGTTCCTCCAACGCTCCCTCCTCTCTCCCGCTAGATAGCGGGCGTATCTAGATTCGGCCTCCGCCCTAGTGGTGTACCCTTTGTAACTGTTACCGCTGAAACGGTGAACCTGTCTCCGACACTCCTCCCAGTCATCGTAGACTCCGGGAACCTTACCCTTGTACACGACATACGACGGCATCTCTATGCACAAGCCAAACAACAGACAATACATAAGCAATGTGTAAGTATGCAACAAAAGGATCGGAAGAGAAAAGCAAGACATTAATAGCACGATTCATGGTCCTACTAATAAATAGCATCGATTACATCTAAGTTGAACAACCGTCCAAACCAAAGAGACATCCGAATTCATTAAAGTTTAATTACAACATGAGCCAATCAATGTTTCAGAACTACACATCACTACTTTCGACTCAACTCATCGGACAGGAGCGTGGGTGAAGCCGCCGTCTGTCGTGATGGTCATGAAATCACGGTCGTTGTCACCCTGCATTTGTAGCGTTTCATCTATCTCACTGTTGGACGGTTGATATCTGAGGAAGAACTGCCCCGCGGTATGAAGGACATCTTGATGGATGATGTCCGCAAACTCCGACTGGATGCGAAAGAATTCTTGTCTGAGGTCCGCGTCCTGGACTGCCGACAAGCTCGCGGCCCAATCTTTGAGATTATCTGGTAGCAGAAGGTGATGATGGTCCCTTACGATCGCCCGCATGTGATGGAGGGCGTAGTAGGCATCCTTCTGACCGCCAGGCGGCTGCTTGACGCAGCAGAACTTCGTATTGTGTGAGAAGATGTGCTTGCCGTACTTACGAACTGGCCTGGTGAAGGTGCCTCCAGATTGGGCGTAGCCGGGGAGAACATCATCAAGAACTTTCTTCACATTTGTGTAGTCTATCATGGAGTTACGGTTCGGGTCGAAATACGTGGCCATGGAATATTTCGGGCTTAAGAGGATGAGTGTGCAATGTGTGTCACTGCACAGAACACGGAATGTTAGAAAAAAAGAACGATCGAAATCTAAGAAATCATATGTTACGGGGCGGTTAAGGGATGACTTACTCGGGAAAGTAAGGCACAAGGAAGTTATCCTTATCTGCGTTTGCCAGAATGACGCCTTCGAGGTGTGAACTCGCAACTTGGCGGTCCCCAGCGCTGCTCAAGTGCTTGGCACGCATGTAGAAGGGGTCGACTATCACGATGTCCGGGGTATTGTCTCTAATGATCCGCATCTGCATGCTCAGCGAAAACAGCCGAACGAAGGTGTAGTGCAACGGATGAAGGTTAAACATAGCAAAGATGTCATCAAACCGCAGGACGATCATACCCCCGATGTCGCCATCCACAAAGCCCTTGCTCTCTGGCACCTTGGCCACGAAAACCGGGTATGCCACATCCTTCTCTCTGAGACGCCGCTTCTCCAAAATCAGAACACTGTCGTGCAGACTCCGCATAGCACCGGTTGCAGCATTCAGCATATTTGGCGGTAGCATCGCCCTACCCGCCACATGCACCCTCCTCGAGATATCCTTAGGTGAAGGTGGCCCGTCCTGAGCACGGATCGAACTCGGTGCCGGCTGGCTCGCACCGGCGCCCTTGTTAGTCTTTCGTTTCCGGCCCTTCTTCTTGATCTCCTGTAATGGGACCGAGTTCTGCTCACAGACCGCCTTCTTCAGCGTGTTGGGGCTGATAATATTTCGCGCCTCAGCTATCTGAGGCTCGGTGAAGGCGGGAGCTGGAGGCGTGTCCTGAGAACTGAACGCCAGACGACGCTTGTTGCAATTGGATTTCTCCGCCGTACCAGCTAGATCGCGGTGGTCTTGGTTGGGTTCTTGAGAAAGAGGCCCGCAGAACTCGTCAGCGTACCCATGTTCGGCAAAGTACTTATCAACTTTGGTAAATGTACCGTCGTCGTTGTCGTCGCCGTCCGGATCCTGTGCCATAGGGCTGTCCGGATCCTGTGCCATAGGGATGTCCGGCAGGTCCGGTAGCGTTGCGGCGTTCTTGCCATGGCTTGGCGCCGGCACGACTGGCGGTCTTGTCTGTGGGGTGGTGTCCCCCGCCCCCAAACGAATCTGGCTCTTCGGCCATAGCAGGGGCCAGTTTACGCAGGTGCCGAGGGTCATCTCATCTTCTTCGTCGGCCCCAGCGGGTCAAATCGGAGGTAATAGCTCGTCGCAGCCTGGCAGCACCCGGACCACTTCAACCCTATACATTGTGGTTGGCATCGGATTACCGTGGAACATGGGGTTGCCCGGTTGAACGATTCTGCCCTTGGCGACATCGACCAACTCGGCGCCCACGAAGTGCAGAAGAGTGCAAGGAACGTCGGCGGTGCCCTGGAAAAACATGTATAGGGCATCAGGGATGCCCAGTCAAAGGCAAGGAGATGAAGTCATCGGCCGAGAGGCTTAGTTACCGTGATGCCGTCGAGCTCGGCTAATGTCGAGGCACCGCCAATGGCGGGCGTGCAACTGACGGAGGGGGCGCTTGCTGGCGAGGTGCCGGTCGGCGTACACCCGGGTGCATTAAGCTCCAATGCCCGTGCCGGTGCCGGAGAAACGAATACCGCCTCCGTCGGAGACACCAATGGCGCCGCCGCCGGAGACACCAATAGTGCCGCCGCCGGAGACACCAATGGCCCCGCCGCCGGAGACACCAATGGCGCCGCCGCCGGAGACACCAATGGCGCTGCCGCCGGAGACACCAATGGCGCCGCCGCCGGAGACACCAATGGTGCCGCCGCCGCGCTGTGCGAGTTGCTGGCCGTGAAGCTGGGAACCGGGGGAGGCCCCTTTTGGCCGCCCGCAATCCACGTCGTCAGCCCATGAATCAACGTAGGCACCATGGCGTTGAGCGTCGTTCCAAGTTGTTGTTGCACTTGCTCATGGACAAGCTCTGGAATCCGCGCCACTTGTGCCTTGAGTTCTTCAACCTCGCGCATCTGGCTTTCCGAGATGGTCTTTTTCTCCTTCCGCACACCAGCGGTATAGTATGACCCCCATTTTGTGGACAAGCCTTTGCCGGCCACACGACCAGCTGACGTCGGCTTATCGAGCTTATCCTTCTTTTTCATTACGTTCAACGCCCTATTTAAAGGGGTGTCGAAAGGGGAGCTCTTAGACGACCCCGCGCTACTGCTTTCATTGTCCTGCGAAAGGAACATGAACCATTTAGAAATATTGGGGATTAATTAGAGTGCAACCATATGGAGCTAATTACGCGGGGGTGTATTCCTTACCAGAACAAGCTCAAGCGCCCTGGTCTTCGGATCCGTGGTAAGCTCCTTTGTTATCGGGTCCTCCTTGTACCGGGCCCTGACATAGTTCCTGGTCTGCTTGTCACCGCTGTATTTCTCGAAGCGGGGCGGTAGGCCTTGCTCGGCACGCTCCGCGTCCTCCTTGTCCCATATAGGCTCCGCCACTCTATAACCGCCGGGACCGAGTTTGTGTTCCCCTAAGTTCAACTCCCGCATTTCTTTCCCCCACTGACTTGATTCGGAGGTTGCGGGGCTCTGGCACTTGATCTTGAACTCCTTGTACTCATCTTCGCTCATCAAAGGATATTTCGCCTTGATCTTGTCATAACTATCACCTTTATCAATCATTCTCTTCACCGCGCTTCTCCAAGTAGACAGGGCCGTGCTCATCTTCGTGAGGGCGGCATTGTTCACTTTATTCCCTGAGAGGCGTGTGTTTTCAAATTCAGCGGCCAACTTGTATCGTTCGTGCAGCTTCGTGAAGAGGAGGTTGCGCAAATTCCCTCGGTCCTTATGCCTAAGGTTCTCGGTGTTGATCGAGACGGTGCTCCAGAGAATGCACCCGAGCTGAACCGAGTACCCCTTGACTATATGTTTGGGCTCCGTTGGATTCCCGTCGGAGTCCACTTGAGTGAATTCCTCCTTGACGGTGCGGAGCGCATTCGGGCGCCGGTCCTTCCTTTGCTTCTTCGGTTGGCTGCCATCTGTGTGTGCGCCGCCACCATCTGTGTGTGCGCCGCCATCATCAGTGGTGGCATCCTCGGCGGCACCATCAGTGGTGTCATCCCCGACGCCACTAGGGGTTGTGTAATCAGGATCGGTGTCTTCCGCGGCGTCATCATAGCGGTGAGGTTGTTCCTCCATCTCTTGGGACAGCTCCCAGAATTGCTTGCCGCCCGAACCACCGGCCTCATCGTTGTGGGCCATGTTTCTCTCTAAATAGGAAAAAAGTTTGGTCAAAAAGATGGTTATTGTCAAGGAACAAGATCATGGTCTCATGATTTAGGGTTTGTCGACACCGAGGCACCCTAAAAGCCTAAGCTTTCATCATTTAGGTTCTCATCGACACCGAGGCATCCGGGGCAACCAAGTTAAGTTTTCATCATTTAGGGTTTATCGATGCCGAGGCACCCTAGGTTGGGCCTAATCTTGGCTCTATTGCCACCTATGTTGGGTTTATCATCTAGGGTTTATCGATGCTAAGGATAATTCTAAGTTGGGCCTAATCACTTGGCTCTATTGCCACCTATGATTTAATGCAGCAAGAATGGCAGGGCAGTTGATCCTACTTAACTAAGTACTAAGATAGCCCGGCCCATGCATTAGTCGCAAGTACCCCATATGTCCTATTTTTAGCAAAGTCATGCTAAAATTCACGGAAAATTTCAGCATGACCTTTGCTGAAAATAGGACATATGGAGTACCCGAATTTGCCGGAACGGAAGTTAATCGACATTCCGGCAAACTCAAGGGCCTCTCGGGGTACCTGCAAATTCATCACGACACGATGGTCGGAGACAAAACCCAGCCACAGACCATATGGTCCTCTGCTTTCATATGGACAAAAATCAGCTCAACTTATGTGAGCTTCCATTCCAGATATAATATGTCTCCCAACAAAAAATCATCAATAGTTTAGAAAGTCTGTACAAACACAGAAAGAATGACAAATGTATTTTTACAGATCATGGCTCAGAGTCATAAACATCTATGGACCAAATATAGTAATGGATACAGCAGATTAGTCTTATGATTTTACTTGTTCGGTATAAAATAGCTTATGCTTTCCTTACAGTACATGTCCACATTTGATATGTCCTTTTTGTCTGTCCTGCTTTTTGAATCAACCGTATCGAGCAATACTATGGAATTAGTCAAATAATTGTGCATGTTTTGACAATAGGATGAATGCAAAAGAAAATCAAATGGTTGTGGCAATCTGTCCATCATCATGACTGTTGACAGTCGCCACACCCACTGTTGGACTTCGATCTAGCACAAAGGGGGTGTATAAGAGCAGATATGGATGGTGTGGTCTGGCACAGATAGCAGTATAATCATCTTAATCTTGTAGTGTAATTTTTAATCCGTGGCAGCAAACGGGCATTGTGCTAGTCTAATAAGAATACACATTGTTGAACTTCATTGCTGGAATTAATGGTTTACTATCGGGATGTGCCTTAGGAGCATCGCTTATCAAGTGAAAACATAAGACACAAACTTGTAGCTGTATGTGTTTTGCCAAGAAAGGGTGCAACAAGAAATATTTTCCTAGTACTGGTTTATCTCACCTACTAGTAAAGGGACATTTCTCCTCAAATCGAAAGTTAATACATCGTTGTTTCTTACTAGGGGAAGATGGACCTGGATGGTCAAGCACGTGGAAGATGGCTTTGTGGGCGCGCCTTCTTAACAGCGAAAATGCATACAGAATGATCCTAAAGTTAATCACATTGGTTCCACCTGGTGAAAAAGTTGGGTTCGAAGGAGGACTGTACACCAATCTGTGGACAGCACACATAAGAACAGTAGCAGTAGTACTACTACTAGCAGTAGTACAACCAAAAGAAAGGAAAGAACAGTAGCAGTAGTAGTACTACTAGCTAGCTAGCTAGCTGGTACTGATCTAGCTTCTGCATGCATTTCTCTGAATTTTGTTATACTTAAACACTACAAGGAATTATACTTTGTCATAGCTATTAGTCTTTGGACTAAGGGGCACTAGCACACTAGTAAGTGATAGGCAACCATCCTACATGGAAATGTGAAGAGTTACATGGATGAGTACCAGCTCTAAGTGAAGGCTCAATGGATTCAAGATCAACCGACTGAAGTTGCCCAAACCTGCAAGGAAAAGAGAGAATAATGATTTCGAACTGCTTCTGATGGCATACATAAGCATAAGTTCAGTCCCCCAAATCAAGTACTCCATCAGATTGGGATACTACTCTAGATTAGTGTAGCCACTATCTAACAAAAAATTTCAGAACTGAATTTCAGAGTACTCTAAATGTTGTGTGCCCTAGTATTTCTGTGTTCCCTTGCATTTCTATAACATTTAGTAGCATGACAATTTTATCATGTTGAAAAAAATTCAGTAACATGAATTTGGCTAAGCCAAGCATGATCTTGCTTGCATTGCCGCCTTTGCTACATGAAGCAATAGGGTAGGTTCAGTTTCACTGAATTTTTGAAACTATACATCATTTGCTGAATTTTTGCTCTACATCACTTGCTCTTTGTAAATTATTGCATATATCCAGTGACTGAATTTTTGAAACTATAGGTGAACCTCTTCAGGAAACGCAAAACAGTTAACTGAAACTATCTAAAATAGTTAAATCCACTTGATGCTTACCTAATGCAGGCCAACAGAATGAAATGAACTACGAATTTGTTCTCTGAAATACATGTAGGCCAACAGAGAGGATGTTCTTACAAGGGAGCAAGAAGCCTGCCGCCATGGCCCTAGGGTTTGCAGGTGAGGGGGTGGAGGAGAAGGGAGGAATCACCATGCATAGGTTGGGGAGGGAGGAAGGATGGAGAGGGAGGAAGGAGGAAGGAGGAGAGGTACCTGGGCAGGCGCGGCCGGTCGCCGGAGGGGTCAGGGTCGGGGTTGGGGTCGGGGTCGGCGGCGGCGGCGGCGTCGAAGGGATGCCTCAGTTGGCCGTGGGAAGGCCGGCGGCCGCGGTCGTCGTCCTGCACCCCGTGCCCGGACTGAGGAAGACGCCGGCGTTGAAGCTCCGGCAGCGGCTGGGCGTCGGGGGGCGACGGGCGGGGGCGACGGCGCGGGGGAAAGTTAGGTCGAGTGGGGGGGGGGGGATCTGGCGAGGGAGGGAGAGAGGCCAGAGGGGAATAGGTGGAGGGAAGCTTTCTAATGGCGCACCACCCCTCGGTGCGCCATTAGAATTTTGTTTTAACCTAGCCTAGTAGCCATATCTACAGCCCAACCCTATCTACAACAGAACCCACCCACTAGCCTGACTGGTCAGCACGCAGCACACACACCAGGAGGTCCTGGGTTCGATTCCCAGGATCCCCAATATTTTTTTATGCATTTTAAATGGTGTTTTTTATATTTATTTGTGTTTAAATATGTTCAAACTTGTTTAAATCATAACAGTAATATTTTTTATGCATTTTAAATGCTGTTTTTATATTTATTTGTGTTTAAATATGTTCAAACTTGTTTAAATTATAACAGTAATATTTTTTATAAAAATAGTAAAAAAATTAAAAAATATGTTCAAAAAGTGCGGGTGCGGGGGGCCGGGTGCTCCGGCGGTGGAGCGGGGGAGGGTTGCGATGGGTGGAGCTAGCGGGGGAGGGTGCGGGTGCGATCGAGATGGAGGGGGATCGAGATCGAGATGGAGGGGGAATCGAGATCAAGTGTCCTCATGAATTCAAAAAGTGCCCATGAAATTTAAAAATATTCATGATATCAAAAGGTGCCCATGAAATACAATCGAGAAATGAAGACTACGATTTAAATACAATCGGTCTTAGCTAGCTATCTGTTCACAATCTTCTTGCCCTTCTTTTTCGCAAACGGAGTTCTTCTGTGGAACGGACGTCCTTTAGGTAGGGTGGTCCTGCTTCTTCTTGTGGTGTGTGCTGCTACTTCATCGTCGTCGTCATGTTCGATCTTCGGGTCGCCGTACTTGTCGAAGTCTTGCTCATTGGCTACTCCATCCATTCCGATGATCTTCCTTTTGCCTCTCCTCACGACAACACGACTGGGCTTTGGCGGGTCGGTAATGAAGAAGCATTGGTCCACTTGGGAAGCCAGTACCCATGGCTCATTTTTCGCGGTGACGTTTGCGCCCGCGGTCTTGGATTTGGCTTCGGGTATAACCATGGTGGTGAAATACCGGTCTTCTTTTATGACGTTTTTGGCCCATCTGACACGGAACATCGGGACCTTCTCTCCAGCGTAGCTCAGCTCCCAGATCTCCTCGATCCTTCCGTAGTATCTGTCCTTGTCGTTACCGGTGTAGGATTCCATCGTTACCCCGGAGTTCTGATAACCATCGCTCTTCATGTCCTTGTCCTCGGTGTAGAATGTGTAGCCGTTGATATCGTACGCCTCATAGGTCATCAGGTTGTGCTCGGCGCCCTGTGACAAGGCGAATATGAGTTGTTCTTCCGCGGAAGAATCCTCATGTAAAGGGTACGACAGAAGCTTCTGCTTGAACCAACGCGTGAAACATGAGTTGTGCTCTTTGAGTATATCTCCGTCCGTCCTCTGTTGGCCTCGGTCATTGTACGTCTTCTTAATAAAGGTTTTGTGCTCTACCACCCAAGGATCGACCACGTCTATGTGTTGTAGCGCGACTAGGTTTGCTCTTTCAAAGTCGGCGAGTCGACCCTCGAAGTCGACATGCATTTCGCGGCGACCCTCATGGTGACCCCATCCAGCGAGCCTGCCGAGGTGCCTGTTGACGGGCAGACCAACGGGGTTCTCGATGCCTAGATAATTCGTGCAGTAGGAGATGCACTCTTCGGTCAGAAAGCCCCTGGCTATGCTTCCCTCTGGACGTGACATGTTGCGAACGTATCCTTTGATGACACCATTCATCCTTTCGAACGGCATCATGCTGTGCAGGAACGTCGGCCCGAGTTGGATGATATCCTCCACTATATGGACCAGCAGATGCACCATAACGTCGAAGAATGCGGGCGGGAAGTACATCTCAAGCTCGCATAGTATCACCACGATCTCTTCCTGTAGCCTTCTGAGTTGCCTCACGCCAATCGACTTCCGAGAGATGACGTCGAAAAAGTTGCATAGGCCAAATAGCGTTTCACGGACGTGCGCGTCCATGATCCCACGGATTGCAACTGGAAGTATCTGCGTCATCAGCACGTGACAGTCGTGAGACTTCATCCCGCTGAACTTCTGCTTCGCTGGGTCTAGGTATCTGATTATCTTCCCCGCGTAACCGTAAGGAAGTTTTACTCCTAGGAGGCAGGTGAAAAACTGCTCGATCTCCTCCTGACTTAGAGTGAAGCACGCGGGAGGGTAGTCATTTCCGGTCTTCTTGGCCTTTTTGCCTTTGCGACGACTTTCCGTGTCCTGCTTCGCCTCATCATCATCATCATCATCATCATCATTAGCGTGAAGCTCCTGCCTGATGCCCATTGATTTCAAGTCTGCCCTTGCTTTCGGCCCATCTTTGGTCCTCTCTGGCATGTTGAGCAGGGTACCAAGCAGACTCTCGCACACGTTCTTCGTGATATGCATGACATCAAGGCTGTGAGGCACACGGTGGATCTTCCAGTACGGCAAGTCCCAGAAAACAGACCTCGTTTTCCATACCTTCAGCAGCGGCTCTGGCGCCTTTCGCTTCTTTCCCGGCAGTGGGCAGTCTTTCCAATTTTTCAACAGCTTGTCTATTTCCTCGCCGCTCCTCGTACACGGGCGTTTTCGGGGTTCGGTTTCACCATCGAACAGATCCTTGCGTTTCCTCCACGGGTCATCGTCGCGAAGCCACCTTCGATGTCCCATGAACACGGTTTTCGAAGACCCGGGATCTCTATCTAGCTGGCGATACGTTGTGTCATCCATGCACCTTACGCATCCAGAAAATCCGTGGACTACCTGCCCCGCGAGATATCCGTAACCGAGATAGTCGTGCACCGTCGTGAGCAGTGCGGCTCTCATAGGGAAATATTCTTTCTCTGCGGCGTCCCACGTATTGGCTGGCGTTTTCCACAGCGTGTCAAGCTCCTCTTTCAGCAGCCCCAGATACAGATTGATGTCGTTCCCTGGTTGTTTCGGCCCTTCAATTAGCATACTCATGTGAATGTACTTCCTCTTCATGCACAACCAGGGGGGAAGGTTGTACATCCACACAAACACAGGCCAGGTGCTATGTGTGCTTCTCTGGCTGCCAAACGGATTGACTCCATCGGTGCTCGCGCCCAGCACGATGTTCCTTGGATCGTTCCCAAATTCTGGGTATTCGAAGTTCAACGCTTGCCACTGGCTCGCATCCTTAGGGTGACTCAGCATCTTGTCTTTTTATCTATCTCCGGATCATTTGCGTCATCTTCTCGCTTCTTCTCCTCCCTATCCGCGTGCCAACGCAGGAGCTTTGCTACCTTAGGGTCCGCGAAATACCGCTGCAGACGAGGAGTGATCGGAAAGTACCACACCGATTTTCGAGGAGCTTTCTTCCTCTTCTTGTATCGAGTGACGCCGCACACCGGACATATGGTAGACTCCGCGTGCTCGTCCCGATAAATGATGCAATTGTTCATGCACACATGGTATTTCACGTGCGGTAAATCCAGAGGACACACGATTTTCTTCGCCTCCTCGAAACTGGTCGGGCACTTGTTCCCCTTGGGAAGACGTTCGTGCCAGAATGACATGTTCTCGTCGAAGCATGCGTCGGTCATTTTGTGTTTTACCTTCATCTCCAGAGCCATGAGCGTTACTTTCAGGCGGGTATCCTCGGGCCTGCATCCTTCATACAATGGAGTAACCGCGTCTATCTCCAGTTGATCCAGCTTGGCTTTCTCTCGGGCGGCAGCTCTTGCGTTATCCGTCCGCTTGAGAAGCAGCTCTTGAATATGAGGGTCCTGCACCCAGCCTCCATCGTCGTCTGCTCCGGCATCTTCATCTTCATGATCATTCCCTTCGTCTTGATCTTCCTCATCATCATGTACGACATCTTCTACATGATGACTGTGTACAGCATCACCGTCGTGATCATGTCCTGGAGATTCTTCGTCTTCTCGCCCGCCCTCGCCGCGGTGGTACTTGTCTTGTTGCCCTTCCTCATTTCTTGCCCGGCCCCGGCCATGGACGACTTGATAGTCATCTTCATCACCTTGCCACCGATAGCCATCCATGAAACCACGCAAGAGCAGGTGGTCCCGCACCTGCCCGGAATCCGGGTCCGCAATAAGGCTCTTCAGCTTGCATCTTCGACATGGACATCTTATCTCCGTCTCGTTCTTTTGAAGCATCTCGGCCTTCGCGGAGCTCAAAAACCTATTCACGATGCCTTCAGTCATCGTGCGGACCATGGTCGCCTGCGGGGTAGAGCAAAACGATATGTTAGAACCAAGAAAAAATTTGGCATGACCTTCCCTAAAAATAGGACCAAAAAGAATGCATAGTGCCAAAATTCTCGCCGAAACGGAAATGAATCAAAACATTCCGGCAAAATATTGGCAACTATCGCATATTTCAAATACCGGTACCTTCAAACACAAACATATATGCAACACCACAAACACATGCAACACCACAAACATACATAGATCTAGCTAGGCCACAAAAAGTGCATGTGCACGTTGTTGGAGCGAGCTAGGGAGAAAAAAAAGTAGATCTATATCATGAAGATAGCTTTCCCTTACTTACCTATCAAAAAAAGGTAATTTCACCACTTAATTTTGTTGAATCTATGGTGGAAATGAGGTGAGGAGGAGGAGATGGCCGAAAGCTTGGAGAAGGAGGTGGATGGAATGAAGTGGGGAAAGTGAGTGGGTAGGTGTGGGCTGTCCAAAATATCTTGTTGGTCCCAGGTTACTAATGGCGCACCGTAGGAAAATGCGCCATTAGTAACCCTGGTTACTAATGGCGCATCAGCCTACGGTGCGCCATTAGTAGTTTTGCAAAAAAGTAAAAATAATAAGTATATATACTAATGGCATCTCCTCTGAGTGCGCCATTACTAGTTTAAACTAGTAATGGCGCACTGTGCCACGATGCGCCATTAGTAGTTTTGCAAAAAAAAATTTTTACAGTAATGGCGCACTGCCTGCTTGGTGCGCCATTAGTAGTTATAGATAGTAATGGCGCATTATGGACCCGATGCGCCATTAGTATGTATGGGAAAATGGAAAAAAAATAATTCATACTAGTGGCGCACCCTGTTTACGGTGCGCCATCAGTGTCTTCCACACTAATGGCGTATCACAAACAGGTGCACCATTAGTATATAGTAGTGGCGCACTGCTTCCACGGTGCGCCATTAGAATCAATCCTATCTATAGCCCTTTTCCTAGTAGTGACTCTTTATATGTCTTTCTCTCCCTCCCCCCTCCACTCCCCCAACAATTACAGCAGAAGGGTGACGTCTTGATCTTGATCTTAATCTATCCATTGGCTTCTCTCTCAAACACACACGCACTCGCTAGTTATGTCTCTGTGCCTCGCTCACACACACTAGATACGTCTTTCTCTCCGTAGCCCACTTTGATATGTAGATTTCTCGCACGCGCACAGCTGTAGTGACGATGACGCTGAACCTAGTGTGCCTCATATGATAGTTTTCGCCCTGTTTTCTATTAATTAACATGGCAACCTTTTCCTTGTTAATACTAGTGAATTTGATATCATTTAGGGCAGACATAAAATATATCACATCAAACCAATTATTGCAGTAACTATTTAAAAAGAAATATATCTCTTGCATCGTCCACAAAGAACATCTGGTGGACTGGTTAGCGTTGGATGCTCACAACGCGATGACCTGAGTTCAAATTCTGTCTTAAACTTTAAGTTTAATATATATTTAATAAATACTTCTTTCGCTACTGTACTGACAGTGGAACCCACGAAGTACTTAGAATACAAGATTAAGGATTGATTTGTTTCTTTTTAACTTTCTGTGCGAATCTGGAGCCACCCTACAAGTCATGTACATTGTACATGCAATTAACTTTTTTTCTTTGAGAATCACACATGAAATTAACTCAAATGGATTGGATGTGACTCTATTATTTCTAGCATAAGAGCATCTCCAATAGAAACCGACAAATTTCCTCCCGCTTCCGTCTGTGGAGGACAGCATCCAACACAAGCGGCATACATTTTCACAACTCTAGCCAACCAGAGGAAATTCATGCAAACATGGACTGATTTCATATAAGCATGAATGATTTCGTATAAACAAGCCAGATCTTCATATAAACATGACATATTTCATTACATTTACATGAACTAAGCGGTGCTAATCCGGCTCTCGTGGTATAATTAATACCTAATCTAAATAGTCACCGGCGGATCCCTTTGTCTTCCTCATGTCCGGCAGACACTTGCGGGGTCGACGAAGTACTCGCAAGAGACGAACTAGCCAAGAGACCACATGTATTCGCAATCATCACCTCGGTGGTGGCCTTCATGGGACCCAAGCGGCGGCGGCGTCCCGTATTCTACTTCTCCTCGATGATGGGGGCGTACATGGAGAAGCTAGCCACCGACTCATCGCTCTCCCCGCACCCGACTTCTGTATCTGCTACATGGCGCTGTCGCAGGCATATGAGGTGCGGCCACCGCAGACACAGGAGGTGCGGCCTCAGATATTGTTTGCGTGGTACGACACGGCAGTGATAATGGCCATGCCTCCGTGCTCGCCGTCGTGCCGGCGTGGAGCAACTTGCCACTCCTCATTGAGCTGAACTGGAGTGGCAGGTTGCTGAACCAGCATCGACTTGGGGTGGCAAGTGGCTTCGTTGGTCCAGGCGAGGTAGGTGAAGCACCGAGCAGCCTCGCTCATATTGGGAGGGCTCGGCGGGCCACCCAACCAGCTAGTATGCCGGAGAACGGCCCCTCGGAAGCCATCGGAAGAGTTGAGAAAATGATGAATGAGGAGATGGGGGAGCGGTAGAGGGGTGCTATTCTTATTGCCCACCGTCTGGCCTTGTTTAAATAGAGGGCGGACGGTAGGAGCTTGGCCGGCGTATGGCCTCATTTAAACTAAGGGCGGATGGGAGGAGCCCGACCGGTGTTGCGTTTATTTCCGGCCTGTTCATGAACGGGCATGTGGCCAGAGTAGATTTCTCAGTTTGCATGCGGGTTTAATGGAGGTGTTTCATGGAGGCGAGGAGGCGTGTTCAGCCGGGCGTGCAGCGGGTTATGCTGTCATGCCCAATATGCGACCCTATCCAAAAGGAACTCGAAGGTCCCACCAAGGATAGACCCGCATATTGAAACGCTTTTGCAAGGTGGATATCATTACATCAACATTACAAAATAGATGGGGATACATACATAAGGCATACAATGCCACTCGAATACAACATCACAATACATAAGAGCAACATCCGACAACGGATGAAACACAAACAGAAACTCAAACGACATCCACCCTGCTAGCCCAGGCTGCCGACCTGGAACCTATCCCTGATCGAAGAAGCAGAAGAAGAACTCAACACAAGCAAGCATCGCTCTCGCGTCATGATCAGCGCACAACCTGTACCTGCAACTGTTGTTGTAGTAATCTGTGAGCCACGAGGACTCAGCAATCCCATTACCATGGGTATCAAGACTAGCAAAGCTTAAAGGGAATGGAAGGGGTAAAGTGGTGAGGTTGCAGCAGCGACTAAGCATGATATGGTGGATAATATACGCAAATAAGAGCGAGAAGAGAGCAAATGGAACGATCGTGAAGCTAGCAATGATCAAGAAGTGATCCTGAACTCCTACTTACGTCAAACATAACCCAAAACCGTGTTCACTTCCCGGACTCCGCCAAAAAGAGACCATCATGGCTACTCACACGGTTGATGCGTTTTAATTCGGATCTGGTGTCAAGTTATCTACAACCGGACATTAAAAAATTCCCATCTGCCTATAACCGCAGGCATGACTTTCGAAAGATTATACCCTGCAGGGGTGTCCCAACTTAGCCCATGATAAGCTCTCACGATCAACGAAGGATATACCTTCTCCCAGGAAGACCCGATCAGACTCGGAATCCTGGTTTACAAGACATTTCGACAATTGTAAAACAAGACCAGCAAAGCCGCCCGCTGCGCCGACAAATCCCGATAGGAGCTGCACATATCTCATTCTCAGGGCAACACCGTATAGGTCAGCCTACGAGTAAAACTAGACCTCGAGTTGCCCTGAGGTGGCCCCGCAGGCTGCTCGGTTCGGACCAACACTTAGACAAGCACTGGCCCGGGGGGCTGAAATAAAGATGACCCTCGAGAGAGCGACTCCCAAGGGAAAAGTAGGTGGTGGTGCGGAAAATGGTAAAACCAATGTTGGGCCTTGCTGGAGGAGTTTTATTCAAAGCGAACTGTCAAGGGGGTCCCATAAATCACCCAACCGCGTAAGGAACACAAAATCTGGGAACATAACACCGGTATGAGAGAAACTAGGGCGGCAAGAGTGGAACAATACACCAGGCATAAGGCCGAGTCTTCCACCCTTTACCAAGTATATAGATGCATTAAATAATATAAGAGATATTGTGATATCCCAAACATAATCCTGTCCACCATGGAGCAATCTTCAACTTCACCTACAACTAGCAACGCTATAAGAGGGGCTGAGCAAAAGCGGTAACATAGCCAAACAACGGTTTGCATAGGAAAGGTGTCAAAGGTTAGAGGTTCATGGCAATATGGGAGGCTTGATAAACAGGTGATAGGTAGCGCAACATAGCGATAGAACGAAGCAACTAGCATAGCAATGATAGTAGTGAGATCCAGGGTAGCGGTCATCTTGCCTGAAATCCCGCAAGGAAGAAGAACGAGTCCATGAAGAAGATGAAGCCACGAAGATGAACCAAGCGTAGACGAACGAATCCTCACGATCACAACGAAACGGGAACTATCGAGAAGAAGCACACAACATAGTAAACACACCACACATGAACAAGACATGATGCTCAACCAAGTATGATGTAGGACAAAGCTACATGAAGCTACTCATGGCAAGAGATGATGCAAACAAGAGCAACACATCAAGGCAAGTTTAAATGAGGCCGGGAACAACATATAACAATTTCGGTAAGTCCTCATATACAAATTTCGAAGTTGGTCCAGATCTGAATAAACCTTATGTTCAAGTTGTTAAACAGCAAGTTAAGATGCACAAAGATGATCTACACGAGATTCTAGTCAAGTTACATATAAAGTTCATTTAGTTTGGAGCTACGGCCTAGAAGATATGAGCAAAACAAGTTAAACATGGCATTGATGCAAAATGCATACAAACATCAAGCAAACACCTCAAAATAAGGATTCAACATGATAATATGAAACTACATACAAAATCAAGCAAGTTTCATATAGAGCACACTCAAAACGGAGCAACGGCTCAACACAAACACTATATAAGTTATAGCAACAATCTGTCCAAAACAGCAACTAGGCATCTTACAAGCATCAAAACAACATGCTACAGCATCTCAACATGAAAACAAAAGACATGGGCATGATGTACAGGTAAAGCATAACAAAACATGAACACTGAGCTATCTCCATAAATCACTAGAACATGCTCAAACACACATGTTAAGATTGCAAATAATAACAATTCAGACTTTGCAGAAAATAACATCAGGTTGCAATGTTTAGAGCTATCAAATAACATGTTACAGGAACTTAACATGGCAAACAAAGGCATGGCATGAATCTACTAAACCCATAGATCAAAAGTCCCTTACTGACCAAGAGCCAAAAGGGAACAGAAAATATGATGGCACCCATGTAAACATGGCAAGTTATATTACAGGTTCAAACATGGCAGAAACAACGATAAGTAGGCATGTAGATGAGCTTGTACCACTCACCATAGAGCAATACATGGCATGGAAAGGCAACCAACACTAAGAATACATGTTTGTGAAGCTAAGCATGGCAAGAGCAAGTTCATAGGGTGCATGGAACACTAACAACAAGCATGGAAACAACTGAACTTAATGTTAACAGGCTGACAACAACATTATTAAGCAACTTTGGAGCCAGATTAAAACAAGCTACAACAAGCTATAAATGCAACCAGGGGCGTGGATGGATAGAGCATGACATGTATAACAAAACACCTTTAGTGAACATCTCCAGATTATGCATAGAATGACTTGTAGCAGCAGGTTTACATAGCATCACGAAATAACAGATTCAGCCTAGCAAAACAGTAACAGCAAGTACCCTACTTAACAAGCTCGATACACTCACCACAAGTCATCGCATGACAAGATAAGCATAGCATCAGCAGGAAGACATGTTTGTGAAACAATCCAAGGCAAGAACAAGTTCATAGCATGCAAGGATCAACTACAACAACCTTGGCAAAATTGAATAACATGTAAACAATCTGCCAGGAAACATTTTGTAGCAAAAGTAGAGCAAGAAAATGATATGCTAGACTACTCCATAATTTCAAACAGGGCCATGAATGGATAGAGAAAAACCATATGTTCAAAACATCCTTACTGAAGTATCTCAAAATATGCATGGATCTCTCTGTAGCGTCAAGTTTACATGACATCAAAATAACAGCAGAACAGGGACTAAAATCAGCAACATTACGAAGCCTAGTTTGCATGCTTGTGCTAGTCACCACATTGATCACAAAAATACATGGTAAGCACCTCTGTAAAGAAGACATGACATAGATCAAAACACATGTAGACATCAACCTCATAGGATGCACACATCAATCATGGCAAAAATGACAAAAGTGCATGTTCTGTTAAGAAACAGGGACTAACATTATGCAGCACTCTTGCAACGATGATTCAGGCATCAAGATGAGCTCAAATGAATATGATGCAATGGAATAAAATGAAGTACTCGTTGAGACGAACAATTTGACATATTACACGCACGAAACGGAGCAGTATGCATGGAGATATGATGCGATGAACAGAGCATGATAATGTCAAAATTCTCAGGGACTTGGTAAAAAAACCACCTCGGGCAAAGTGGATGGGATGATTCCGGGACGAGCGGAACCGGGACGGGGCGCGCGAGCGCGTTTGGTTCATCTCCGGGTGGATCTGGTCCACCCGGACCGGATCTGGAGCGGGCCGGGTCCGGCGACGGCGAGGCGGCCGGAGGCGAGATGGAGGCGGCCAGCGGCGAGACCTCCGGCGAAGAGGGGGCGGCGGAGCTCGGCTGGAGGCAGAACGCGGCGCCGACGGAGGAGGCTGGGGCCTTCGGGCGCGGTGGCGGGAGGTGCCGGAGGCGGGGCGGAGCAGGTCGCCGGCGTACGGTGGCGGCGAGCGGCGCCGGCGATGTGGCGGCGGCCGGAATGGGGCGCCGGCGGCGAAGGACGCCGGGGCCGAGCCAGATCGGGGAGGCGGGTCACGTGCCGGGAGGCGGCGCGGTCGGAGCGAGCGCGGGCCGCGGGGGTCGGGGACGGGCCGCGTGGGCCGGCGCGGAGGAGAGAGACGGCGGCGGGCCACGTGTCGTGCTCCGATTGGCGCGGGGAGCGGCGGCGGACATGTCCGGCCGGGGGCGGACGTGACCGGCACGGAGAGGGAGGAGATTTAGGGTTTCGGGGGAAAAACATCCGCGGATTTGGACGGAGAGGGCATATTTATAGGTAGAGGGAGCTAGGAGAGTCCAAATGGAGCACGATTTTCGCCCACACGATCGTGATCGAACGACCGAGAGCATGGAGGGGAGTTTGCTGGGTTTTGGGCCACTTTGGAAGGGTGTTGGGCTGCAAAGAGAAAGGGGGGTTTCGGGCTACGCGGTTAACCGTTGGAGTATCAAACGACCTCCAAATGACACGAAACTTGACGGGCGGTCTACCGGTGCTATACCAAGGCCGCTTGGCAAGACTCGGTCCATTTCGAGAACGTTTAACACTCGCTCACAACGAGAGACAAAAGGGGGACGCCGGAGGGCATAGGAGTGCCGAATTGCAAAATGGACAACGGGGAAAAGGCTCGGATGCATGAGACAAACACGTATGCAATGCAATGCACATGATGACATGATGCAAATGATGACATGGCAAAATGAAACACGCAAGCAAATGACATGGCAACTACGACGAATAACTGGCAGACACCTGGCGCATCGACTCCCTTCTTTCTGGTTTATATGCTTAATTTGAAAATCTCTTCAACCAAGGTAGATGATGAATCATGGAATTAATTCCATAGTTTGCAAAAGTAGTTAATTAGTACTCTCGTTTTTCTCAAAAATTTGTGTATACCGATGCATTAATTACACCACATGCATGCATGACCACTTAATGACCAAGAACTTCTACATGCATTGGTAAGTTTTTTCTTCATCCTTGCATGCACTAATTTAATACACCTTGAAATCTGAACATGTGATGGTATGTAGAATTGAGACTTATAAAACGGAAAAACAAACTTTTTGATATGAGCCCTATAAACCGGAAAGGAGGGACTAGGATGGTAAAAATAAATTGAGAAATGGATAGTAAACTAGTAAACCAAGACAGTTCCCGATACGGCTTTAATGCAGATGAGGGAGAGGGCATCGGTTCTCGGAATATTGAACGGCCAATGATGCATCCTCCTTCAATTAGTAGCATGCTCAAGGAACTAGGGAGGAGGACGCAAAAAGGAGGCAGCACGATGTGAATGCAACACTGTTTGCACTCATATAAAGGCACCCCTTCATTCCAATGCATCCACCACATTATACACACCTACACTAAGCCCTACGCACCTACACTAAGTGCAACAGTGCTTCCTTCAAACCCATGGCGATGATGCAATCGACCGTCCAGTGGCTCTGCCAGATTGTCCACGACGCTGGCCTGCGGCATGGCACCGAGGATCATCTCCAGAGGGTGTTGGCGAACGGCTGGTTCATGCCATCGTCGACACTAGCTACGACTCTCTATTGGACAATATGATTGTTTCCACCATCAACAAGTTCACCATCGTGAAGAAGCTCACAAACGACATCGCCATACTCCTCCAGCGTGCGCGCCCAGGCTCCTCATTGCCTGCCACCCTAATCGGCCTCCATGGTGAGAAACTCTTTAAAGCAATGGTGGCCCTGCGATTGCCCGCCAACACAATGAATAATGTCCACCTGGAGGTCGCGCTTGCCATTAGGTGCCTCAGCATGCAAGAATTCATCAACCTAGACATCCACGTTTACGAGGAAGTCGTGTACATAGGCATCTACAAGGCCGGTGAGGACGCTACGACGTGGGCCTTCATCAACTGGCTGGAAGCCCTGGACGCCTTTGTTGAGAAGAACCTTGACCTTGCCACAAAAGCCGCCGCTCCTCAGCCATGGGTCAGTGGCCCGGCGCATAGAGTCGAGGAGGAGGAGGCCATTGATGGATCCATATTTCTTCTTGCCTCCTGTAATCACCACTGCGATTGCGTCATCGTGGCCTTAATTCTTATTGTACTGTTGCATTGCTGTTCCAGTCGGTAAAGACATGTGTGATCCCTTTGCTCACATTTGGCATCAATTATATGCATAACTGTAAGTAATACTCCCTCTGTCAATTTATAAGTTGTGCTTACCTTTTGCATCAACTTCATAATTTATGTATGATGCTTAACTCGATCTACGAACTACTCATAAATACAAAAACTGAGACCGAACTAATAAATTTAAAACTACTCGTGCAGCATGCCTATCATGTTCGCAAGTTCAAAATGAGAAACTGGAACACATACATGAAGCATGTCCCTTCCCCCTCGCATACCACACTGTCGTTCCAGCCCCCCCCCCCGCCCCGGTCAACACGCATTGGCTAAGCTTTGTATCACTACAACATGTGGGACCGCATGTGACCAAACCGACGATGTGCCAACAAAGTTACTACTGTACCCTGCTTATCGGGCGGGAAAAGCCCCGCCCTAGTGTTTCCAATTGTTATTTCCATCTATCAGTTGCGGCAAGGAGCAGAACCAAATGTTACAATTTATATACATGTTTAAAAGGAAAAGGTTTGCCGCATTCGCGTCGCACCCCCACACACCCGGGAATCGGGAGTACTCCATGGTCCGTCTAGCACACCACATGGCTAGGGAAGGCGTGTTGCCTAGCATTTTCACTTCCATGTGGGGCCACAATTGAGCAAACCGACTATCGGCAAACCGCACCCCACCCATCGTGTTGGAAAATAGAAACAAGGAGGGGAGGATCTAGCTATAGTACGGAAGCCAAGAAATTTGGTGTCGGATGGGACCCGTTGATAGAATAGGAGCACTCCGTACTAGTCCTACTATGAAGTTTGTACTATTACTACCACTATACAACTAGGTACGTGCATGACACAACATCGTAGGAACAAAAAATAGGAAGATCTTGTTTTGGGTGATTTATCTTTTGTTTCAGTCAATGTAGTATGAATAATATGATGTGGCGGGAACCCATGAAGCCATGTGGCACGTCTGGAGGTCTTATTGAGAGATTCTTGTGTGGATCGATCACGTTGTCATGCTGCTCGTTTGAGAAGAACGTGTATGGCTACAATTAGGTTATATTAGATCCGAATCACAGCCACATGGACCATTGGATCAACGTCAACCAACGGTTTATATCGTACATGCAAATACACACATTGACTGTAGAAAAATAATGAATATAGAAAATATAATACATAATACCGCATATTGGATTTCTCTAAAGTCAAACTTTGTATACTTTCAAGAAGTTTGTAGGAAAAAGTAACATATACACCACCAAATATATATCATTTGATTCATCATTGCTTTTATTTCCACATCATGTAAATTTGTTAGTGTAAATGTTCATATTATTTTCACCAAATTTGGTCAAGCTGTATAAAATTTGGCTATAGTCAAAGCTATGTGCGGAGTAAATTACAAACGGAGGGAGTGGAATAGATATAGAAATAACTATACAGATAAAAGCTATAGCAATATAGTCTATAGATATAGATAGGGCAACTACTTTTTTTCTAGGTTAGAACTCGCGTCGTTGTGTACACGTTGTTTTGCTTCACTGTAATTTGCATTTGCGGGATGTGTAGGACTACCGCCTTGTTCAGATCCTATACCAGCAGCCCCACCATTATCCTTAATTAAATCTTATTGGCAGTTAAGATTGAATTATCTTAGTTCTCGTCGGTTCTTCGGTTGCTTGGAGGAAATCCATCTGGTTATTTAGGTTGATTTTGTGCATACGACAAGATCATTGACCATCGAAGATTGGTTTAGTAACGATAGTTGACTTGTATCACCGGGCACGATAGAGCTGGATCGTCAATGTCAAAATCTAGCAAATCGACACTTATCCCGACTCTCATTGAAAGATTGGGTCGCCATCATAAGACTACCACCTAGACAACTCCTTCCATCTAACATGCACATGAGCACCCAACTCACTATCCATGTCCATGCCTCCCTCTCTCTCTCTCAAAACAAACACACCTCTCCACACGACACGTGTCTCTTGGTCTCTCTCCCATCCCATGAAAAAAGGCACACCACCATTCTCTTCTTCTTGCTACTCCCGTCTATGTAGTTAGGTCTCCTTACAACAAACAAGCATTCATCTCTCTCTTTACTATCTCTTTCTACCACACATAACCTCCCCCCTATCCAGTTGTGTTGTCGACGTCTATCCAGCTCTCTCACACGCAAATAGACGTTGTCTGTGTGTCCCTTCATCGCACACACACCATTGCTCTCACATATCCCAACCTTGCAACCTTGTCAATCCCGATGTTACATACACCTCTCTCCATCTCTCTCTCCCTCTCTAACACACACGCACACACACGATCTTTCGAACACGCGTGTGCCCCTCTCTCATTAGGTATCTATGCCCCCGCCCACCTCTTTGTCACACAAATATTGTCCCTATATCTATCTCTCGCAATAATACATGCATAGTCTAAATTGAAACCAACTACAAAAATGAGCTTCGATTACAAAAATCAAATCCACTCCCATACAAAATATGAAAATAGGGTGAAATCGTGCACACAAATGTTTGTTGGGTGCATGAATGTCAGTGATATGGATGTACTACTCATACATCCACACAAATTACATTAAACCCTTCTCAAAATATGGTGCGCATGTGATGTTTGTTGTACTGCTCCTGCCAGCCTTCCTCTGACACGTTCTAAAATATTGTACTACTTGAGATTCTATTTTTCTCCTTTGACCATGTGAAACCACGAAAATATAACCCCCCCCTCCCCCACTGATATTGTAGCTCGAATCTCCCATATGGACATGATAACCCACAAGTATAAGGGATCAATGCAAATTTATAGATTCGACACAAGGGGAGCCAAAGAATATTTGAAGGTATTAGCAGTTGAGTTGTTAATTCAACCACACTTGGAGATTAATTATCTGCAACAAAGTGATTAGTAGCACAATAGAATGATAGTTTTGATAGCAGTGGTAACAATACTAGTAATGGTAACACTGATAGCAACGATTTTGTAGCAAGTGTAACAGTAGCAAAAACAATATGTGAAAAACTCGTAGGCACTGGATCGGTGAATTCGTTGGATGATATTCCTCATATAATAGTCATAACCTAGGGTGATACAAAACTAGCTCCAGTTCATAAATATAATATAGGCATGTATTCCGTAAATAGTCATATGTGCTTATGGAAAGAACTTGCATGACATCTTTTTTCCTACCCTCCCATGGCAGCGGGGTCGATAAGGAAACTAACACTGGTAGAAAACAAGGCTTTGGTTCAGGCCGGTCCATCCCATTAGTCCTAGTTCAGCCCAGAACCGGGACCCATGGGGGCATAGGTCCTGGTTCGTGAGGCCAGGGGGCCGGTCGGGCCATCGTGGGGGCATTGGTCCTGGTTCATCTGGCACCTTTGGTCCCGGTTCCAGGCATGAATCGGGACCAATGTGCCTCACTCCTGGCCCACCACAATTGGTCCTGGTTGGTGGCTTGAACTGGGACCAAAGGGTGTCCTTTAGTCCCGGTTCTAGCTAGGAACCGGGACCAATGAGAAGCCTATATATACCCCCTCGCCCGCGAGCAGAGCACTCCACTGCTCTATTTTTCTGGCCGGCCCTTGGAGAGCTTTGTGGTGCTCTAGCTCACCTCCTATTCACATGAAATGCCCGAGCCATAGTTAAGCTTTCTCCTCTCAAAGCTCCTTGTCCAAGCTCCATTTTCTTTGAGATTTGTCTAGGTTTGCAGTCCATCCTGTCCCGTCCCCGTCCTCACCACCGTTGATCGCCCGCGCCGATCTTGTCGCATGCACCATCGTGGTGAGCCTCTTGATCTTATCTTCTTTCTAAAAGAAAAAAGTTCTTACTTGTATGATTTACATAGATACTTGTGTAGTTTTCTTACTTATTATTGTTTGTTATTATATAGGGCGATGGTTTTGGTATCCGCCTCCGTTAGCCCTCCTCCTGTCTATGATTCAGATGTGGTATATAAATTTTCTTTTATAACTATTAGTTTCATTTAGTGTATTACAATTATGCTGAGCAATGTGACATAGAGGAGGTATGCGAATCAGAAATTCCAACTGACCCTAGAGAGGTTAAATTTAGTTGAAGAAGAAAACAATTACTTGAAGGGAAAATTAAAAAAAATTGAGGAGGAGAATATGATATTGGAGTTGCATGTTGCGGATGTCATTGATGATCACAAGATCAAGATGGATGCAATGCGCTTGAAGATTAGAAAGATTAGAAAATAATTCATACTGAGGCTTGGTATCATTATGTCGTTGGATCAATTGTTACTTTGGTTGCGTTTATGATAACATTTGTTGCTGCATTGAAATGTTTTATATAGTTTCATTGTATGGTTTAATTAGATGCTCTGGAGAGCTATATGTTGTTCAATGAGAACTATGTATGTAGTTTGGGTTTAATGTGATGATGAACTTCTATTAATTTGGTCACTTATCTATTCATGATGTACGCAGAGATGAACCGACAATGGATGTACGGTAACAGACGCACCTCCAAGTACATTAAGGGCGTGAATAATTTTCTCGCAGTGGCTGAGGCAAACAAGCAGAATGGTTTTATGTGTTTTCAATGCCCTATATGTGGGAATACGAGGTCTTACTTTGACTCGAAAAACCTTCACACCCACCTTCTTTATAAGGGTTTCATGCCACACTATAATGTTTGGACCGAGCAAGGAGAAAGAGGGGTTATGATGGAAGACATCAAAGAAGAAGAAGATGATGACAACTATGTGCCCCCTGAATACGGTGATGCTACAACGGGGGAAGCTGAAGATGCTGCAACGGGGGAAGCTGAAGATCAAGCGGAACCAAATGATTTGCCCGAAGATGATCTTCGTCGGGTCATTGTTGATGCAAAGAGACAGTGTAGAAGTGAAAAGGAGAAGCTGAAGTTTGATCGCATGTTAGAGGATCACAAAAAAGGATTGTACCCCAATTGCGAAGATGGCAATACAAAGCTCGGTACCGTACTGGAATTGCTGCAGTGGAATGGAGAGAATGGTGTGCCTGACAAAGGATTTGAGAAGCTACTGAAAATATTGAAGAAGAAGCTTCCAAAGGATAACGAATTGACCGACAATATGTACGCACCAAAGAAGGCATGTTGTAGGCCCTCCAGGATTGGAGGTGCAGAAGATACATGCATGCCCTAATGACTCCATCCTCTACTGCGGTGCGTACAAGGATTTGAACGCATGCCCGGTATGCAGTGCATTTCGGTGTAAGATCAGATGAGATGACCCTGGTGATGTTGATGGCGAGCGCCCTAGGAAGAGGGTTCCTGCCAAGGTGATGTGGTATGCTCCTATAAACCACAGTTGAAACGCCTGTTCAGAAACAAAGAGCATGCCAAGTTGATGCAATCGCACAAAGAGGACCATAAGAAAGACGGGAAGTTGAGAGCACCCGTTGACGGGTCACAGTGGAGAAAAATCGAGAGAAAGTACTGGGAGGAGTTTGCAGGTGATGCAAGGAACGTATGGTTTTGTTTAAGTGCGGGTGGCATTAATCCTTTTGGGAGCAGAGCAGCAATCACAACACCTGGCCCGTGACTTGGTTGTGCATGAAGTGGAAGTTCATTATGATGCCAGTTCTCATCCAAGGCCCTAAGAAACCCGGCAACGACATTGATGTGTACCTAAGGCCATTAGTTGAAGAACTTTTACAGCTATGGATTGGAAAGGGTGTACGTGTGTGGGATGAGCACAAACAGGAGGAATTTGACCTACATGCGTTGCTGTTTGTAACCATCAATGATTGGCCTGCTCTCAATAACCTAGACAAATGCAGGAAGAATGTGTACCTGGGGCATCGTCGATTTCTTCGGAAAGGGTCCCGACAGACTATCTGTTCCGAATGACGCTGAGGGACGCGCACCCATGTGAAAGAAGAAATCTATATTTTGTGACACTCTTCAATCGACATGATGCACGTAACGAAGAACCTTTGCGTGAACCTGCTAGGCTTCTTGGGCGTGTATGGGAAGACAAGAGATACACCGGAGGCACAGGAGGACCTGCCAGCTACGCTCTTACGAAAGAAGAGAAGGAAATCTTCTTTGAATGCCTTCTCACTATGAAGGTCCCGTCTAGCTACTCATCGAATATAAAGGGAATAATAAATATGGCAGTGAAAAAGTTCCAGAACCTAAAGTCTCATGACTGCCACGTGATTATGACGCAATTGCTTCTAGTTCAATTGAGGGGGCTTCTACCGGAAAATGTTCGATTAGCCATTGTGAAGCTATGTTCATTCCTCAATGCAATCTCTCAGAAGGTGATCGATCCGGAAATCCTACCAAGGTTAAGGAGTGATGTGGCGCAATGTCTTGTCAGTTTCGAGCTGGTGTTCCCACCATCCTTCTTCAATATCATGATGCATATCCTAGTTCATCTAGGCGACGAGATTTTCATTCTGGGCCCTATATTTCTACACAATATGTTCCCCTTTGAGAGGTTCATGGGAGTCCTAAAGAAATATGTTCATAACCACGCTAGGCCAGAAGGAAGCATCTCCATGGGCCATCAAACAGAGGATGTCATTGGGTTTTGTGTCGACTTCATTCCTGACCTTAAGAAGATAGGTCTCCCTCAATCACGGTATGAGGGGAGACTGAGTGGAAAAGGCACACTAGGAGGGGACTCAATAATATGTAGGGACGGGCATTCTTGGTCTCAAGCACACTACACAGTTCTACATAATTCTACCTTGTGACGCCGTATGTCGATGAACATAAGAACATTCTGCGCTCCAAACACCCGGACCAGTGTGACAACCGGATTAAATGTGAACACATCAGGACTTCCGGCAGTTGGTTGCAAACACGTCTCAGGGGTGACAACACTATTTCTGATGAGTTGTACTCGTTGGCGAGGGAACCATCTTCGACTGTAATGACTTACAAAGGGTACGAGATAAATGGGAATACATTTTACACGATCGCCCAAGATCAAAAGAGCACCAACCAAAATAGTGGTGTCCGCTTTGATGCAGCAACCAAGAGGGGAAATGACACATATTATGGTTACATAGTGGACATATGGGAACTTGACTATGGACATGATTTTAAGGTCCCTTTGTTTAAGTGCAAATGGGTCAATCTGTCAGGAGGCGGGGTACAGTTAGACCCACAATACGGAAAGACAACAGTGGATTTGAACAATCTGGGGTACACAAATGAACCATTCGTCCTAGCCAATGATGTGGCGCAGGTTTTCTATGTGAAGAACATGTCTACCAAACCGAGAAAAAGAAAAGATAAGGAAGCGGATACATCATACGATGAGCCAAAGCGCCACATAGTTCTTTCAGGAAAAAGAGACATCGTGGGATTGGAGGGCAAGACAGACATGTCTAAAGATTATGAAAAGTTTCATGAAATTCCTCCCTTCAAAGTCAAGGCTGACCCAAGCACCCTGTTAAACGATGAAGATTATCCATGTATACGGCGCAATAAGCAAAGGACACAAGCGAAGAGAAAGTGAAGACTTTCTATCCACAACTATTATGATGATGTCTTTGATCTAGAATATCACTGCAGTTACATGTGAAAATATGAAATCCCCTTGTAAGAGATGAATTTTTGTTTGAAACCCTGATACTTCCAAAGAGATTTTTTGTTTTGTACATGAAGTGCATCTAGTTTTTGTCTAACCCTCTCAACTTTTTAGCACATGCTATGTGGGTGAAATGATGATACCATGCCAACTTTCAACCTTTTCAGAGTTCATTTGTAGTGCTTTTCAATTTAAGGATCATTTAGCTGAAAGAATGAACTAATAGCAAAAAGAATGATCTAAAAATAATCAATTAAAATATTCTGTTATGATCAATTAAAACAAAACTATAATATCCTTCAATAGCAAAAAGAATCAACTAAAAAGGTTTTATAAAACTCCAATAGCAAAAGGAATCAACTAAAAAACTTTTATAAACCTCTAGTATTATTGAAACTAAAATTATATAAATTTATGCAACAAAAGTTATCAAAGTATTTTCTCTTCAAAACATTAAAAGCAAAACGATTTTCATAAAGAATTTTTTGTTAGAAACTTTAAGAGCAAAAAGAATTATCATAAATATTTTTTGTGAGAAACTAGAATAACAAAATCTGTTTTTGAATATAATGATAAAACATTGTAATATTAAATAGCAGGAAAAAGAATCACTCAAAAATCTATTTCTATAGTAAAGTTATTCAAAAACTAGTGATTCACACAAATTTCAAAAATTCAAATTTAAACTATTCAAATTGGAAAACAAATGGCACTAACACAGAGTTTATAATTTTTATTACCTAAAAGCGAAAAAGAATTACATGAAAAACTAGTAAGTATTTTACTGTAAGTAGAAACAAAATAAAAATAAATAAAGCAAAAAAGAAAACAAAAAATTAAAAAAAGTGCCACCTACTAAGCCACCACGGCCTGAATACGACTAGAAACCAACCATGGGCCAGGATTCAGACCCTCAGCAGACCCGGTAGGCCCACAGGCACAACATGACAAAGATTAGGCCGGAAAGCCTGGAGTTGATAGGAGCTCGAGAGGGTGGGCGCATCAGCGCTTATAAACCACCCTCGATGTAACATCCCAAAATTCTAAATTTTGGGATGTTATATTAAATAGATAGTTTTGACTGTGGTGTGATTGCTTGTGTGAAACTGAGTGAAATTTGAAACTTTTGAAAGTTAAATGAGAGGGAATGAAATGACTTTCCCAAACTTTCACCTTGCATTTATGGTCTCCATGAATTCAAATTATTTTCATCACAAAACTCTAGAGAGAAGATGACATGACTTCTTCCATTTAATTAAATGAAAAGGGTTTTGAAAAGATTTGAATTCCATTTCGAACTATTTCAAATTCAGAAACTTTAAGCAACTCAATGATTTTCATGAGAGAAGATAAAATGACTTCTTCAAAACATATGAAATAAGAGTTGGGAGTTTAAAAGAAATCCAATTTAAAGTCCCTTTGAAAATTATTTCAATTTGGACTTATTTGGGTTTTATTCAATTATTTTTCTCCACAAATACAATATATGGAAAATAGGGTAAAATGATTCCCTACAATAGAAAATTGGGGAGAAATAAATTTTAAATCATTTTGGTATTTTTAAAATGATTTTATTTGGTTTTAAATAGATCAGTAGCACTCTTTGTTTTATTTAAATTTTTGTAGACTTTATTTGACGCTATGAAAATGTTCATGTTGTAGAAAATCTTTTTCTGAAAATTTTGATATATTATATGCCTATAGTATGTTTTCATTTTGATGGTTTATTTTATTTTTGGTTGTCTGTAAAAATGATTTTTTTAAAAAAACTTGTGGACCGACCGGACCGGGCCGGCCCAGCCAGCCAGCCAGGCCACGGCCCAACCGGCCCAGTGCTCTGCCGTCCCCGAGCTTGGCACAGACTCCCGAGCCAGCACGCCGCCGCGCCCGTGGCCGCCGAGGACTCCGCCTTCGCCGCCGCCTTGCCTTGCCCCCTCCTCGATGTTTTACGCCGCCCCCCTCTCCTTAAATAGCGTCGGCCCCGGCTCTCTCTCTCTCTCCTCCTCACCTCCCAGCTCTGCCGCACCCGCCAACCACCGCTGTCGCCGACGAGATCCCGCCGCCACCACTCTATGCAACGCCGCCGCACAGCTAGCAGCGCACCGCGCCGCTACAGCACCGCGCCACCGCCGCCTAGTCCGCGCCGCCCCACACCGGAAACCACCGACGCCGGAGAACCGCCGGAGACCGCCATCGCCGGAACCGCCCGAACCGCCGCTCGACTCGCCTGTTTTCCCGGTCTGGTAATAAACCGCCCCGATTCCCAGGTTTTTCCTTTAGGGTTTTGGTTTTCGTTTAACATGCGGGTTTTTTATACAGTTAGTTAAGTAGCGAACGCTTTTTGTTTAGTTAGTTTCGGTGAACGTTTTCGTTTGTTAGCGTTCGGTAATGAACGTTCCTTATTTAGTTCTTTTTCTTTTTCTGTTAGTTTTAATTAGGGACTTCTTTGTAGATGTTTTATTTACAATTTAGCCCCTGGATTTCAAACCCTCACAACTTTTACATCATTTATCCAAATCCAACAAAACCAATGCCCACTTCTTCGTTATGATCCCCTCTTTCCAATCTTTTGAGTGATTGCTTATGTGTGGTTACTATTGCTTGCTTATGATAGATTGAACAGAGTGTGACGAATAGAACTATTGGGAGTTGAGTGTGAAGGTTCTTCATCAATAGTACATGCAACTTCACACTTCGATCATATTCCTTTATTACCTAGTTTTATGCATTAGATCAACCCTCAAACATTGCATGAGTAGGATTAATTACATGTGGGTATTGGGAAGTAGTTGATGAGGTAGAGCCTATTATCCTTTATATCAAAACCCCGGGAGTTACTATGTTATGCTTATACCGCTATGCTATGCTCATAGACGTGGTTTGGTTTGAGTGATTCATGACATATGTGAGAGTTATTATTAATGGTTAACTTAAGGTGGCTATTTAATACACATCTGAGTGGAATGGTAGGGGCACCTTAGAGAACTCAGTGGTTTGCCCGGGCACCTGGAGAACCCAGTGCTTGCCCAAGGGGATCCCGAAGGACCTGTGTGATCACCCTATGGAATGCCACCCAGGCTCCAAGAGATAATAAGATTATTCATGCTAGAAACTTCCGTGTGCAGCCACAAGCCATTATGGGCTCTGGCATAGTTGAGTATGTTGCGTGAGCTCTTGAAGAGGTAGGCTAGCAGATGTAGTGGGTTGTAGGTGGTACTGTCTACCCAGAGTAAAGATTTAATGTTTCTGAAAGACTGTGTCTCGGTCATCTGTTTCTCAAACACCTTGTAGTGCGAGAAATCCAACGGAGGCGATCGAGTCTTGTGTGGAAAAGTGCGCAAACCTCTGCAGAGTGTAAAAACTAATCATGGTTAGCCGTGTCCCCGGTTATGGACATCTTGAGTATCTGGTTCTTCGATTATCATGTTGATCTCATCACATTACTTAAATAATTTGTTGGGTCATTGATTTTAATTTGGGATTGAGTTGGAGGAACCTTCTCAATATTTTTCAACAAACTTTGTAGTTAAATAAAATGTATTCCTTTGTTGTAGGGAAAAATTGGCTTTATGCAAAATTAGACTTAGAGCTTTCCACCAGCCAAATATGCATGTAGTGATAGCTATTATTCATCATTATCCTATGGTGTGAATTTGCCAGTACATTCAATGTACTGACCTATATGGCTGCAATGTCTCATGTTGCAGGAATCTTACGACGAGTAAGTGATACGTTAGGTTTACGATTTCTGCACTCAACTCTGCCGTTGGTGTTGATGGGAATCCACAACCTTGTTGTTTCTTCCACTTTATTGATTGAGGTAATAATATTTATGTTACTTTATACATGTGATTTACCTCTGTTATAAATCCTCGAGTACTGTGTGTGTCAGCATACGGATCCAGGGATGACACTTAAGCATAGAGACTTGACCGTCTGAGGTCAGGTCGCTACAAGATGGTATCAAAGCACATGTTGACTGTAGGACATGACCCTAGAAACTGGAAAGCCCATAGGAAAGATTTTCTTTACTACTATATTTTCAAAAAAGATCTCTTACCTCTCTTCTCTTCTGAGCTTATTCAAATATTCCCTTTTAGTTAGACTATACCCTTTCCCCTTTTGACCACATGAAGATACGACTGATGAGACCACTCCAAGAAGTACAAGATATTGGACAACTAAGACCACTTTGGAATAAAGAGGATTTTTACCGTGCATTACGATGATGGAAACTACAAGGGTTGAAGACTATGAAGACTAGGAGAATTTGAAGGCTTTGAAGAATTTCTAGATTGGTATGACCTAGGAAGGCACCCCTTATGGAACTTGGCAGACTAAGGAAGTTGTCAATACCCGAGATCAAGGTGTATCAGAGGAAGACCAAAACATGGAGCATTAGAACTCAAAGTTTTTGTCAAAGATAACCCTAAGACAGGAGATATCAATTATGGAATGAAAGCCCATGGCAGTAACATGGGCTTAGACACGGCTAACCATGGTGTTATTTCCCGCTTATGCTATTGTCACCGTGCTAAGTTAAGCATGCATTTCTTAGGAAGGATTGGATGGTAGAAGGCTGATGGATCATCTGTCAGCAAAGGATGCAGTTTTAACCTTAGCTGGTGCATCGCCAGGATCTGGAGTATTACATGAAGAAATTTAGAGGGACCTTTAGGAAGTCATATTTGACAACGAGGCAATTCGTGAAGAACTCGGGAACTAGAAGCTGAAAGTAGCCAAGCTGGAGAAGCTAAAACCTCAAGATACCAGAGAATTGTCAGGAACTGAAGGACAGTATGTAATGCCCCGGATCCGATGCGCCAGGTGTCTGCCAGTTATTCACTATCGTTGCCATGTCATTTGCTTGCGCGTTGCATTTTATCATGTCACCATGTGCATTTCTTTTTAGATACGTGTTCGTTTCATACATCCGAGCATTTTCCCCGTTGTACGTTTTGCAATCCGGCACTCCTATGCCCTTCGGTGTTCCCCTTTTTGTCTCCTGTTGTGAGCGGGTGTTAAACTTTCTCCGAATGGCCCGAGGTTTGCCAAGCGGCCTTGGTATACCACCGGTCGACCGCCTGTCAAGTTTCGTTCCATTTGGAGTCCGTTTGATACTCCAACGGTTAACCGAGTAACCGTCAAAGCCCTCTTTGTGTTGCAGCCCAACACCCTTCCAAACTGGCCCAAAACCCATCTAACTCCCATCCATGCTCTCGGTCGTTCGATCACGATCGTGTGGGCGAAAACCGCACTCCATTTGGAGTCTCCTAGCTCCCTCTATCTATAAATTAGCCCCCCCCCCCCGAAATTCGCGGGTGAATTCCCCCGGAACCCTAGCTTAATCCTCCCCGCCGCCACCGGGCACGTCCGGTTGCAGCCGGACACGTCCGCCCGTCGCCCCCGGCCAATCCTGCCTCGCCATGTGGCGCGCCGCCGCCGCCCCCCGCACCGGCCCGCGCGGCCCGTCCCCGGCCCTCGCGGCCCGAGCCGGCCCGCGCGTCGCCCACCTTGCCCACCTGCCCGACGCCGCCTCGCCTTCTCGCCGCCGGCCGCCGCCCGCCGAGGGTGCCGGCCCGCGCCCCGTTGTATCCTCGACCCCGCCGCCTGCGCCGCCTTCCCCGACTCCACCGGCGAGCCCCTCCGCCCTGTCCGCCGCGGATCCAGCGCCTCCGGCCGCCGGCCTCGTCTCCGCACCGCCCTGCGCGGGGGACCGGCCAGATCCGGTCACCCGCCGCCGGATCCGCCCCATCCCCCCCCCCCCGTCCATCTCCTCCATCGGCGCCGTTCCCCGACGTTGCCGGAGCGCCTCGCCGCCGTCCCCGTCCACTCCGGCAAGCATCTCCAGACGCGCCTCGGTTTCCGTGCAAGCCTAGATCTGAGGTTGACCCCCTCGTTTTTCTCTAAGTCCTAGTAATTTTTGCATCATGTGAGCATCTTTGACCTATCATAACTCTCTGCATACTGCTCCGTTTCATGCGTGTAATATGTCAAAATGTTCATTGAGAGATTCTCTATATTTCATTCCATTGAGTCATGTTCATTTGAGATCATCTTGATGCCTGAATCATCGTTTCAAGAGTGCTATATGATGTTAATCTGCTGAAACTGTTATAACTTGGTGATTTCTCTTTTTCGTTGCATTTTATGTGTGCCTCCTATGAGCATGAGCTCTACATGAGTTTTGAACTATGATATGCCATCTTTACAGGGGTGCAATCCATGTATTTTTGTGAGTCTTGTACTAAGTGCATCAAGCTTGTTAAGTAGTGTACTTGTTGTTACTGTTTTGCTAGGCTGAATCTGTTATTTGGTGATGTTATGTAAACCTGCTGCTACAAGTCATTCTATGCATAATCTGGAGATGTTCACTAAGGATGTTTTGTTCTACATGTTATGATATATCCATCCATGCCCCTGGTTGCATTTATAGTCTGCTGTAGCTTGTTTTTATCATGCTCCAAATTGCTAAATAATGTTGCTGTCAGCCTGTTAACATTAAGTTCAGTTTTGCCATGAGCTTTGCTAGTGATCCATGCATCCTATGAACTTGTTCTTGCCATGCTTAGCTTCATAAACATGAAATCTTACTGTTGGTTTCCTTGTCATGCCATGTATTGCTCTTTGGTGAGTGGTACAAGCTCACCAACATGCCTACTTATTGTTGTTCCTGCCATGTATGAATCTGTCATATAATTTGCTATGTTTACATGGGTGCCATCATATCTTCTGATCCTTTTTGGCTCATGGTCAGTAAGGGACTTTTGTTCTATGAAATTAGTAGGTTCATGCCATGCCTTTGTTTGCCATGATAAGTTCCTGTAGAATGCTGTTTGATAGCTCTAAACATTGCAACCTGATGTTATTTCTGCTAAACCTGTAAACTGTTATTGTTTGCAATCTTGCCATGTGTTTTGGAGCATGTTCTAGTGATTTATGGAGATAGCTCAGTGTTCATGTTTTGTTATGATTTACATGTACATCAGGTCCATGCCTTTGTTCTCATATTGTGGTACTGTAGCATGTTGTTTTGGTGTTTGCAAGATGCCTAGTTGCTGTTTTGGACAGATTGTTGTTATGACTTGTATAGAGTGTATGTGTTGAACCGTTGCTCCGTTTTGAGTGTGCTCTATATGAAACTTGCTTAGAATTGCATGAAGGTTCATATTATCATTTTGCATCCTTGTTTTGAGGTGTTTGCTTGATGTTTGTATGCATTTTGCATCAATGCCATGTTTATCTTGTTTTGCTCACATCTTCTAGGCCGTAGCTCCGAACTAAATGAACTTTATATGTAACCTGACTAGAATTTCGTGTAGATCCTCTTGGTGCATCCTAACTTGATGTTTAACAACTTGAACATGAGGTTTATTCATATCTGGACCAATTTCAAAATTTGCATATGAGGACTTACCGGAATTGTTATATGTTGTTTCCGGCCTCATTTAAACTTGCTTTGATGTGTTGCTCTTGTATGCATCATCTCTTGCCATGAGTAGTTTCATGTAGCTTTGTCATGCATCATGCTTGTTGTGCATCATGTCTTGTTTATGTGTGGTGTGTTTACGATGTTGTGTGCTTCTTCTCGATAGTTCCCGTTTCGTTGCGATCGTGAGGATTCGTTCGTCTACGCTTGGTTCATCTTCATCCGTTCGACTTCTTCATGGACTCGTTCTTCTTCCTTGCGGGATTTCAGGCAAGATGACCGTCACCTTGGATCTCACTACTATCATTGCTATGCTAGTTGCTTCGTTCTATCGCTTTGCTGTGCTACCTATCACTTGTTATCAAGCCTCCCAAATTGCCATGTCAGCCTCTAACCTTTTTCACCCTTCCTAGCAAACCATTGTTTGGCTATGTTACCGCTTTTGCTTAGCCCCTCTTATAGCGTTGCTAGTTGCAGGTGAAGTTGAAGATTGCTCCATGATGGACAGGATTATGTTGGGATATCACAATAGCTCTTATATTAATGCATCTATATACTTGGTAAAGGGTGGAAGACTCGACCTTATGCCTGGTGTTTTGTTCCACTCTTGCCGCCCTAGTTTCCGTCATATCGGTATTATGTTCCCGGATTTTGCGTTCCTTACGCGGTTGGGTGATTTATGGGACCCCCTTGACAGTTCGCTTTGAATAAAACTCCTCCAGCAAGGCCCAACCTTGGTTTTACCATTTGCCTCACCTAGCCCTTTTTCCCTTGGGCTTCCAGAGCCCGACGGTCATCTTTATTTTAGCGCCCCCCATGGGCCAGTGCTTCTCTAAGTGCTGGTCCGAACCAGAGCCCTTTGTAGCGCCCCCTCAGGGAAACTTGAGGTCTGGTTTTAGTTGTACGGATTGCTCATCCGGTGTTGCCCTGAGAACGAGATATGTGCAGCTCCTATCGGGATTGTCGGTGCATTGGGCGGCTTTGATGGTCTTGTTTTACCATTGTCGAAATGTCTTGTAACCGGGATTCCGAGTCTAATCGGGTCTTCATGGGATAAGGAATATCCTTCGTTGACGGTGAGAGCTTGTGATGGGCTATGTTGGGACACCCCTGCAGGGTATAAACTTTCGAAAGTCGTGCCCGCGGTTATGTGGTAGATGGGAATTTGTTAATATCCGGTTGTAGATAACTTGACACCAGATCCGAATTAAAACGCATCAACCGTGTGTGTAGCCATGATGGTCTCTTTTCGGCGGAGTCCGGGAAGTGAACACGGTTTTGGGTTATGTTTGACGTAAGTAGGAGTTCAGGATCACTTCTTGATCATTGTTAGATTCACGACCGGTCCATTTGCTCTCTTCTCGCTCTTATTTGCGTATGTTAGCCACCATATATGCTTAGTCGCTGCTGCAACCTCACCACTTTACCCCCTTCCTTTCCCATTACGCTTTGCTAGTCTTGATATCCATGGTAATGGGATTGCTGAGTCCTCGTGGCTCACAGATTACTACAACAACAGTTGCAGGTACAGGTTTCGCGATGATCTTAACACGAGAGCGATGTTTGCTTGTTTTGGAGTTCTTCCTCTACTTCTTCTTCGATCAGGGGATAGGTTCCAAGTCGACAGCCTGGGCTAGCAGGGTGGATGTCATTTGAGTTTCTGTTTGTGTTTCATCCGTAGTTGGATGTTGCTCTTATGTATGATAATGTTGTATTCGTGTGGCATTGTATGCCTCTTGTATGTATCCCCATCTATTATGTAATGTTGATGTAATGATATCCACCTTGCAAAAGCATTTCAATATGCGGTTCTATCCTTGGTGGGACCTTCGAGTCTCTTTAGGATAGCATCACATATTGGGCGTGACACAGTAGGACCATGGCTCATACCAAGGATGTTGAAACCCAAAAGTTTGGAACGGAACTCCAGAAATATTAAAGGATGTCACTAGAGACGTCACGTCAATAGAGATCTGGTAGAGGAACTTGAGAAGGGCAAGCATGATCGGAAGAAGCCATCGAATACATGCACAAGACCTGAAGAGTTTGGTGACTTTGAAGATTTATTGACCTTTAGAAGACCAAACCCCTATTATATACTTACGTTAGGTGCGAGGATTGTGAGCTGTCATTTGCTTGATGTTTTTCCGACAGCCACAAAATAAAATATGTCTTTTCAAAACTATTGTTTGTATTGTGTATCCTTCTCTATCTCTCTTATCTCACCCCCCAAAACCCCTGGAACCACTAGAGGATGAATGGAGATGAGCTCATGTTACCTGGACCGATGACTCAAATGGAGACGAACCGATGGATTCAGAACATGGAAGATCATATGGGGAATAACACTATAGCTGGAAAGGAAATAACCCAGCATGCTCTTCAGTGCTTTGAAAGAGGTGCTCCTACTTGGTGGAGGATGTACCAAAACATCAATGGATGGCAAGGAGTAACCACTTGGAAGGAATTTAAGTTGACTCTGCTAAAGTCTCGGCTTGTGTCCCAGAAAATGAAGCCTTATGGAAATGATATGAAGAAATCTTGTGCATGCAAGTTCTATGGAGAAATAGGACACAACCATAAGGAACACAAGGACGAATGCCCTAATTGTGAAGGAAGTCACCCACTAGAGAATGCCCAACTAGGCAGATGACTTGTTTCTTGTGTGAAGGAACTACCCACTACCCTACTCAGTTGCACATTTATCCCATGGGACAAAGAACCATCCAGCAGAAGAAAGAAGCAATGAAAGGAGCCGTCATGGAAATTTTAGAAGAAACTGTGATGAAGGAAGAGGTGGAGGACACACCCGAAGAAGACCCAATTAAACCCTGCACTAAGTCTTTCTATTCATGTGGAGAAGAAGGACACATCACCCAGAATTGTCTGAAAGGGGATCTAGTAGAATTCCCGACAAAGGAAGTAAAGTATGACCCACAGGAAATAGGAGCCCTAATTGGAATGGAAAAGTCCAGGAAGAGAAGTAGATTCGATTCCGGGAAGGACCTGAGCCATATCACCTGTTTCAGGTGCAAGGAGTCAGGGCACTACTTCAGTAGTTGCCCAAAAAGGAAGCCGGGGACCTAATGAGGCTATGTAATCATGAGGAAACCTCGAGAATTGTCAGAAGTAATATGTTTCTTCTATAATGAAGCAGGGCACTTTGCAAGAGATTGTCCCAAGGAGAAGTAGACTTATGCTAAATAGTTGAGTTAGCAACAAAAGAAATGTAATAGTAGTAGTGGGAACAATTCCTTTATATTGAGGTGTTGAGTTGAGGCATGTAATGGAAATGCAGGAGATTGTAATAATTTGAGAATCAATGAAGTTAGTATCGTTGGTATTGAATTGGATTGTATGAGTTGTTACTCTATGAAGAAAGATTTTGACCATTTTCGAGGATATGAGAAATATGGTCTATGGATGAGTTGGAGCATTTCAAGGGTGGTAGTAACTGTGAGAACCCTTGACCCGTGGAAAATAAAATGATATTCCATGAAGTGAACTACGGACGAAATAAGTACGAGTTTTATCTCGATATGTGGGATACCCCAAGAGTATGGAGAGAATTAGTACTATTGGATATGAAGGAGGTATAAAGTTGGTAAGATAGAGCAATTGTAACTCCATGGTGAGTTTGAGTAATCACGTCTTATTGTGATACAATAGAAGGACGGAAGACAGTACAATTAGATGGATTTAAGAATGCTAGGAAACTGGATGTTGTTATAATGATCGGTTGCCCCGAGGATGATTTCAAGGTTTGCAAGTGTTGAGATGGACCATAACCCACAGGCCCCAGGACCTGCCAAGAAGCAAGCACACTCTTGTTGAAGGAAAAAACCCTGGAACAGGATATGCCTTTATCAACAAATGATCTTATAGGAGTTACGCAAAACCTGAGAGTTGTGAAGGAACGATAGATGTTTGTTTGGCTTGCGGAATCAATGGATTATCCGAACTTGGTTCGTTGACAAGAGAAATTCTGGAATGCTTGTGAGGATGATCGAGTGATAGAATGTGAGTTTTGCTAAACCATATACAAGGTAATGATTTGGGTGTGGGATGGATTGATCACCATACGAACTTACTCTTATTATTCGCCTTGCTATATGGGATGGAAAATCTGAGTGACTTACCTATAGTAGAGAGACGACGATCAAAACCTTGTTTAAACCTTAGAATGGTATGACGTTTTTCCCATGTACAAGGCAGTTGTTGCCAAACGTAGGTCATACGGTGAGAATGAAGCCCAGACCCATTTCCTTCAGGAGAAACCATAAATTGTTGACCGCCATGAGATATCGATAGTTGTTTAGTATTGGTGCCAGACCCGTCAGCTAAGAAGACCCAGTAATGGAATAATCTTACCAAGATAAAATGGATACAAGAATTAAGGAAAAGGTTATGCCACCACCGGAAGAGCCCAGAGAAGGAATTTTTCCCGAGAATCTAACAAGATCGACACTGTTAACAAAGAAAAGGAAGGAGTATATGAGTTTTGATGGAACCGTAATAATGCTTCTAAGGGTGGTAGCATCCCATACCCCTGTGATGATCAATGGATTTTGAGGAGACTGTGAAACAAACCTATTTTTTGCTAGCCTATCCGAATCTCGAGGACGAGATTCATTTTAAGGGTGGTAGGTTTGTAACATCCCAAAATTCTAAATTTTGGAATGTGATATTAAATAGATAGTTTTGATTATGGTGTGGTTGCTTGTGTGAAACTGAGAGAAATTTGAAACTTCTGAAAGTTAAATAAGAGGGAATGAAATGACTTTCAAAAACTTTCACCTTGCATTTATGGTCTCCATGAACTCAAATTCTTTTCATCACAAAACTCTAGACAGAAGATGACATGACTTCTTCCATTTAAGTAAATGAAATGGGTTTTGAAAAGATTTGAATTCCATTTGGAACTATTTCAAATTCAGAAAATTTAAGCCACTGAATGATTTTCATGAGAGAAGATAAAATGACTTCTTCAAAACATATGAAATAAGAGTTGGGAGTTTAAAAGAAATCCAATTTAAAGTCCCTTTGAAAATTATTTCAATTTGGACTTATTTGGGTTTTATTCAAATTATTTTTCTCCAAAAATAAAATATATGGAAAATAGGGTAAAATGATTCCCTACAATAGAAAATTGGAGAGAAATAAATTTGAAATCATTTTTGATATTTTTAAAATGATTTTATTTGGTTTTAAATATATCAGTAGCACTCTTTGTTTTATATAAATTTCTGTGGATTTTATTTGACGCTAAGAAAATGTTCATGTTGTAGAAAATCTTTTTCTAAATTTATTGATATATTATATGCCTATAGTATATTTTCATTTTGATTTATTTTATTTTTGGTTGTCTGTAAAACTGATTTAAAAAAACTTCAGGACCGACCGGACCGGGGCGGCCCAGCGAGCCAGCCGGGCCACGGCCCAGCCGGCCCAGCGCTCCGCCGCACCCGCCAACCACCGCCGCCGACGACGAGATCCCGCCGCCACCACTACTTGCTCTGCCGCCGCGCAGCTAGCAGCGCGCCACCACCGCCTAGTCCGCGCCGCCCCACGTCGGAAACCACCGACGCCGGAGAACCGCCGGAGACCGCCGTCGCTGGAACCGCCCGAACCGCCGCTCGACTCGCTGGTTTTCCCGGTCTGGTAATAAACCGCGCCAGTTCCCCGGTTTTTCCAAGGCCTTGTTTGATAGGAAGGGATTGTAGAGGTTTTGGGAGGGGGGGTTTCAGGGGATTTGGTGAATCCCCCTCTTCCACCCAATCCCCTCAAAACCCCTTGAAAACCTCAAAACCCTTCCTTTTACAATCCTCTTCGTTTAAATTTTCTATTTATTTGAAAGGGTTTGTCATGTTGACATAACATGGTGTAGAACATTTAAAAATCTAATCTTTACAGTGTAACTAACTTCCCTTATATCCTGCTGTGTCTTTTACAAAACAGATGAAGCAATGGGTGGTGTAGTGTCGTCGCGTTTGAGCATTCCTTTTACTTCTGAATTTCACTTTCTGCTAGCCGCTGACGGAAAATGCAGCGCAAACTGTGAACTCTGTTCTAATACAGATGTGATGTCCTAGATTGGGCAGCTTCCTTCCAAGATGGAACTTTGACTACAGGAACGTATGCCATGGCCACTCACCCTGAGGATGAGCACGGGGAGGCCCTCGGCAGCAAGTAGGGCGCGATGAGCTTGGCGGAGGAGAGGCGCACGCCGAGGCTCTCGACGAGCGGGACAACGGCGCCGTTGCGCCGGCTCCGCCCCATGAAGTACACCTTCCTGCCGAACCCGAGCGTGCCCGCCCCAGTGCTCCAGGACGCCCAGAGCCTGAGCTCGTCGAGCGCCTGACACCGTCGACCAGCATGGCTGCGTACCCCAGCGCACGCGGCGATAGCGGCCGTGGTCCCGTAGAAGCTCCTCCATCGCCGCCTCACGCGACTCTCCGCGGGCGGAGGAGAGGGAGCTCGCGGCGTGGGCGGTGGTGGTGATGGGGCGGCGGAGCGGGAGCCGGAGGCCGAGATGGAGAGGCGGGCGGGGCGTGTTCCCTGCGTGTGCCCTCGGGGCTTGGGATACGTGTGGATAGAAGGGGATCGAAGGGGGATGGAAGGGACTGGGCTGTGCTAACCACGTGGAACAAATGGGCCGTCGGGGATTTGAGAGGTTTGTGGGCCCCACGGGGTTGATCCTCTGGAAACCCCCTCAAGCCCCTTGTACCAAATGAGGCCTTAGGGTTTCGGTTTTTGTTTAAAACGCAGTTTTTTTATATAGTTAGTTAAGTAGCGGTGAACATTGTCATTCATTGGTGTTCGGTAACGAATGTTCGTTATTTAGTTCTTTTTCTTTTTCTGTTAGTTTTAATCAGGGACTCCTTTGTAGATGTTTTATTTACAATTTAGCCCCTGGATTTCAAACCCTCACAACTTTTACATCGTTTATAGAAATCCAACGAAACCAACGCCCACTTCTTCATTATGATCCCCTCTATCCATCAAAACAACTTAAACATATTTTTGAAATTTTAAAATTTGATTTCAAATAGATTTGAATTTAAACTTTGTTTGATCGCAACTTGAGTTTTATAACTCCGTTTGAGTTGATTCTTTTTGCAAATCGAAGATCTTGACCTAAACTTTTTGATAAGGCCAAATTCACTTAATTTTGGTACTCTTAGAAATTGTTTTGTATTGCAAGAGTTATTTTCTTGGTTTTGAAGTTTTCCAAATTATTTTCTTTGTTCTTTCCGATCTTTCGAGTGATTGCTTATGTGTGGTTACTATTGCTTGCTTACGATAGATTGAACGGAGTGTGACGAATAGAACTATCAGGAGTTGAGTGTGAAGGTTCATCATCAACAGTACAGGCAAGTTCACACTTTGATCATATTCCTTTATTACCCAGTTTTTATGCATTAGATCAACCCTCAAACATTGCATGAGTAGGATTAATTACATGTGGGTATTGGGAAGTAGTTGATGAGGTAGAGCCTATTATCCTTTATATCAAAACCCCGGGAGTTACTACGTTATGCTTATACCGCTATGCTATGCTCGTAGACGTGGTTTGGTTTGAGTGATTCATGACAGATGTGAGAGTTATTATTAATGGTTAACTTAAGGTGGCTACTTTAATACACATCTGGGTGGAATGGTAGGGGCACCCTGGAGCACCCAGTGGTTTTCCCGGGCACCTGGAGAACCCAGTGCTTGACCAAGGGGATCTCGGAGGACCCGTGTGATCACCCTATGCAATGCCACCAAGCTCACGGGGATCATAAGATTATTCATGCTAGAAACTTCCGTGTGCAGCCACAAGCCATTATGGGCTCTGACATAGTTGAGTATGTTGCGTGAGCTCTTGAAGAGGTAGGCTAGCAGATGTAGTGGGTTCTAGGTGGTACTGTCTACCCAGAGTAAAGAGTTAATGTTTCTGAAAGATTCTGTCTCGGTCATCCGTTTCTCAAACACCTTGTAGTGCGTCAAATCCAATGAAGGCGATCGAGTCTTGTGGGGAAAAGTGCGCAAACCTCTGCGAAGTGTTCAAATTAATCATGGTTAGTCGTGTCCCCGGTTATGGACATCTTGAATATCTGGTTCTTGGATTATCATGTTGATCTCATCACGTTACCTAAATAATTTGTTGGGTTATTGATGTTAATTTGGGATTGAGTTGGAGGAACCTTCTCAATATTTTTCAACAAACTTTGTAGTTAAATAAAATGTATTCCTTTGTTGTAGGGAAAAATTGGCTTTATGAAAAATTAAACTTAGAGTTTCCACCAGCCAAATAGGCATGTAGTGATAACTATTATTCATCATTATCCTATGGTGTGAATTTGCCAGTACATTCAATGTACTGACCTATATGGCTGCAAGGTCTCATGTTGCAGGAATCTTACGACGAGTAAGTGATATGTTAGGGTTATGATTTCTACACTCAACTTTGTCGTTGGTGTTGATGGGAATCCACAACCTTGTTGTTTCTTCCGCTTTATGGATTGAAGTAATAGTATTTACGTTACTTTATACATGTGATTTACCTCTGTTATAAATCCTCGAGTATTGTGTGTGTCAGCATACCGATCCAGGGATGACACTTAAGAATAGAGACTTGACCGTCTGAGGTCAGGTCGCTACACTCGAGCTCTCTCAAATAGCGAGGTGGGACTAAAGTTTTGGCCGTGAAGAAGGCCTTTTGTCCCGATTGGTGGCACCAACTGGGACTAAAGGGGTACATTGGTACCGGTCCGTGGTACCAACCGGGAACAATGCCCGCCCTTTAGTCCCGGTTGGTGCCACCAACCGGGACCAAAGGTCCCTGCTTCCCGCCCTTTGGACTGCTGAAAAGAGATATTTCGTCCCGGTTGGTGGCACCAACCGGGACTAAAGGGGGCCATTGGTCCCGGCTGGTGACACGAACTGGGACCAATGCATAGTGTATATAAGCAAGACTTGTGAAATTTTTTCAGTTTTGATCGCAGTCCCCCCCCCCCGACAACCCCGACCTCCTCGACGCCACCAGGCTACCCCGACGGTGCCTGACGCCATCGTCGTCGCTGTCGCCCACGCCCGTCGTCGCTGAGGCTCAGCCCCGCCGTCGTCCTCGTCAGTGAAGCTCACCCCGTCCGTCTGCCCCCAACGCCGTCGCTGTGCTGCCCCTGCCCCGACACCGTCGTCATCGCTGCTGGTGCCGCCCCTGCCCCGACGCCGTCGCCTGCACCGCCCCGCGCTACGGTCCGACCGCCGACGCCTCTGATTTTGTATGATTTTTCTGTTCATTTGTTCATATGATTTTTTTGTTCGTATTCTTATGATTTGTTCATATGATGATGTTGATGATATGCATTGTTCATATGCTTTTTGTTCATAGGATTTGTATATGTGTTTTTTGTATGTATGTATGTATTTTTTTAAAAGAAGAAATAGAGGAGAAGAAGAAAAATAGAACTTTATATTTTTTCTACTTCTCCTCTATTCCTTCTTCTTCTCCTCTTTTTTTCTTCTTATTTTTCTTCTATTTTTTCTTCTTCTTCTTCTCCTCTTTTTTTCTTCTTCTTCCTCTTCTTATTTTTTATCGGGAACGAGGGTGTCGGGAACTAGGGTAGAGGGTCGAGGGTCGTCGAGGGGTCAAAGGTCATCGAGGGGTCGAGGGTCGAGGGTCGTGAGGGGTCGAGGGTCGTCGAGGGGTCGAGGGTCGTCGAGGGTCGAGGATCATCGAGGGTCGAGGGTCGTCGAGGGGTCGAGGGTCGTTGAGGGGTCGAGGGTCATCGAGGGTTCGTGGGTCGTTGAGGGGTCAAGGGTCGTCGAGGGTCAAGGGTCGAGGGGCCGAGGGTCGTCGAGGAGTCGAGGGTCGAGGGTCATCAAGGGGTTGAGGGTCGAGGATCGCCGAGGGGTCGAGGGTCGTTTAGGGGTCGAGGGTCTCCGTTTAACAAGAATGCCCCCATTATGGATGTGCACAAGTTGATCCATTTTTTCTAATCATATATATGTATATATATATATATACATATATTCTTCTATATGTCACGTTGTCTATCAAAGCATTGAAGAAATCCATGGCTACATCATTTGCTGGAAGTAACAGGCATATGATGCTATGAAGCTCTTCAAAGTTGTTTTGGAACGGAGTTCCTGATAGAATAATTTGCTTTTTTGTACGAATTTCAGCAAAGGCCTTCGAAATAGCGATATTCGGAAGGCTCTTGCTGAACTTCATACCAAAAAGCTAATTATCCTATCCGGGACTCTGTTCCAAAACAATTTTGGAGAGCTTCGTACCATTATGCGCCTGTTACTTTTAGCAAATGATGAAGCAATGCTTTTCTTGAATCCTTTGACACTAGACAATGTGACATATAGAAGGGTAGATAAGATCAGGAAAAATATGGACCATTTTCTGCACATCCAGAATGGTGCCATCTTGTTAAATCCCTTAAAGGTTAAGAGAATCCGAGCGGTCGAGGATCGGAACTAGGGTAGAGGATCAAGGGTCGCCGAGGGGATGATAGTCAAGGCTCGTCGAGGGGTCGAGGGTCGAGGATCACCGAGGGGTCAAGAGGGGGACGTTGATCAACCCCCTCTCGCTCGACCAACTCTCGAGGACACCCAAACCATAGAAAAAACTTTGTCGATCCCGTACCCCTCCCGCCACTACTCGACAAACTCTCTCTATATTTATAAGAGATTTATCAAGAATACCCCATTATGGATGTGCATAACTAAGTTGATCCCTATTTTTCCTGATCCCATCTACCATTCTTGTGTGCACATTCTCTTGTGTCAAAGTATTGAATCCTTTCACACTAGACAACATGACATAAAGAAGGGTAGATGAGATCAGGAAAAATAGGGACCATTTTCTGCACATCCAGAATGGCGCCATCTTGTTTAATCCCGTGTTTGACATTCATGAGAGAGGCGGTCCGGACATCAGATATTCATGAGAGAGGTGGTCCGAGCCAAACCCTAGAAGCGTTGTCGAGGCCACCCCAAACCCTATAAGCATCGAGGCCACCCAAATTTACCAAGTTAAAAGAGCATTGTCGAGGCCACCCCAAACCCTATAAGCGTTGTCGAGGCCACCCAAATTTACCAAGTTAAAAGAGCGTTGTCGAGGCCACCCCAAACCCTATAAGCGTTGTCGAGGCCACCCCAAACCCTAGAAGCGTTGTCGAGGCCACCCCAAACCGTAGAAGCATCGAGGCCACTAATTAATATTCCTTGCTATGATTAGCTGGCTAGGTCTATGTTTGCCACTATTAATATATCCATCTCTCATGTTTGTATATTAATTGCCATGTTGTAATATTTGCAGAAACTATGGATCAACAAACAGACTTCGAACAAGAAGAGATATTGGGGGACATAATCCGTGATGGGCGTGATGTCTTGTCTCAACGAAACCGATGGTCTGGAAGGAGAGGAAGTATGCTATGGTGATCGAATAATGGAGGAGGAAAGTCATGATCATGATGGCTCCGGCGATCGTGATGAGGGCTCCGGTGACCGAATGGAGTCGGGATCAACTGTTGCAAAGTCTAGCGAGGTATATATATATATATATATATATATATATATATATATTAATCTTGTGCTGACTAGCTAATTGATGCACTAATTGTTTTGGTATGTACATATATCAACTCTTCTTTCTTCTTCTATACCCCTTTGGATCGAGCCAAACTTCGGTAATGAGGCGAGGCCCAAAGAAAAGGTTGCGCCAGGATGAAAGGTTCACGATCATAGAAATCGCGGGTGATGGCCAACCGATTGAACCCCTTCGGACCAAGGAAGCATTTTCTGCTTAGTGTGGGGTTCTTGTTAGGGACATGACCCTGATCAGCATCCACCAATGGTATAAGCCTAAGAACAAAGGCCCTCAAATTTCTTATGTCGAAGTTAGACAGAAAGATGATCTTTGGACTTCCCTGAAGGAAAATTTCACCCTACCGGTAGAGGAGGACCCGGATAAGCCGGTTATAGAGCCATTGGTCAAGGCTCGTGCTCTCAAGAAGATGGCAGATCTATTCAGGAGGTGGAAGAATGAGTTGAAATCAACGTATGTCGACAAAGACAAGACTCCAGAATTCACCGGCCGATTTGAGAAGATAAGATATCACTAGGCCGCATTTGTGGCCCACAATACATCGGAGAAGAGTAAGAAGATGCCAACGACAAACAAGATAAATGCTGCAAAGAAGGAGCATCACCACCGCACAGGATCATGTGGCTACCTCAAAGCCCGGCTGTTGTGGGACAAGGCTGAGAGTGACCAGATTGCTAAAGGGGTCGAACCAGAGACATTGAACTAGCCAGACCGTTCAAGGACTTGGTTCTTCGGGGTTGGGGGAACCTTGGACCCTAAAGCAGGGAAGTGCGTTTGGACGGACGAGCAACTTGAAATACCCGTCAAGAAGCTTCAGAAGTATATTGCCGCAGCGCAGCAAGGGGTGTTCGTTCCCAACAGATAGAACGACAAGCTCACACAGGCCCTCGGGAATGCTGAGCACCCTGGATGAACAAGAGGCACGGCAGGCGCCGTTGCGTGGAATGTTGGGTTTCCCAACGCAAGCAGTTACAAAACCCAAGAGAGGAGGAGGAAAGTGGAGCTGAGCGAACTGCATAAGCTGAATGCAAGGGTACGAACGCTAGAGGAACAAGCTGTTGAGAACCAGCAACCTGCCCAAGCTACCCAGAAGCTACCCGACCATCTCAGCAGAGAAGCAACATGGCTTCCACCAAGCTCGTTCAGCAGCTTGACTTCACGGCTCCTAGCTACCCCGTGGATGCTATCACGGAGGCTCACAAGTGCCATCTTATGACGCAATGGCAGAACCTCAAAGTCAAAGCGATTGTCGGCTCTGTTGCACCTCCTGAACCCGACGCAACTTCCCACTGCCTTCCGATTCCACAAGGCTATGTTGTTTGTGATGGTGGATGAAATAATGGAGGGATTTGAGGAGCTCCAACTTGACCACCCTACAGGTGATGGGGAGACTTAGCTGGGTCTTGCTCTGAAGACTCCATGTCTATGGCAGAAGGAGCACATCAAGCTTCTGAACTTCATGCCTCCGCCTCCTCCTCCTCCTCCGGCGAGTCAGGGCACTCCGCCTCCTCCGTATCCTCCTCCTCCTCCTCCTCCTCCTTCGGCGAGTGATCAGGGCACTTTGCCTCCTTCTCCGGCACGTGAGGGCGGCACTCTGCCTCCTTCTCCCACTGCTCCGGTGCGTCCGAGCAGCCCGCCTCCTCCTCCGCCTCATCGGCAATGACGGAACACAGACGCCACCGCTCCGGCTGCTCCGGCGCGTCGGACCACTCCGCCTCCTTCTACTACTCATCAGAAGAAACGGAAGAGAGCCACCGCCTGAACGTGCAATCTTGCTCTTAAAGAATATTTTGATATTGATGATGAATCTACATATAGGGGACTAACCATGTTTGCTAAGTATATACACAGGCCAGTCCTCTGGTTTTTTCTAATGAGCATCATGATCACATCATATGAGATTTTACTCAAGCAAATTATCAATGAGGAAAGGAACAAACAAAGATGAAGCATTGTGCTCTTTTATATTTCTTGAGTAATAGGAATCCCACACTATTAAGAGGGGATCCGAGGTGTAGGTTCAAGACTTGCTCACATTTTGTCTCCCAAACAATTCTTCACAAAAGACCAAAATCCCTAGCAAAACCCCTTAACCAAAACCTACCACTTCTCCTAGCCGGATCATCCGGACGGCTCCCCAGATCATCCGGGCTAAACCCGGATCAGCCGGACCTTGCTCCAGATCATCCGGATAATATGCGGTTTTCATCACAGAATGGTGTGGCTGAAGCCGGATCGTCCGGACGTTCTTCTGGATCATCCGATCTGTGCCCCGGATCGTCTGGATCCTGTTCCAGATCATCTGGGAAATCTTGCCCCTATTTTTCACAGAACCCAGATAGTTGTAGCCAGATCGTCCGGCCAGGCATCCGGATCATTCCAGATCGTCCGGGATATGTCCGGATCGTCCGAGGTGACCTCTGGTCTGTCCGGGCTGCTCGCAGCTCTGCTGCTACCATCTGCATTTGGGCCTTCAGCCAGATTAATCCGGACAATGTCTAGATCATCCGGGTGGTGTCCCAGATCATCCGTGCTGGTCAACATCTGTCCAAACGGCTCAATTCTAGACGTGGTACAAATAGTCCCTTATGTCTTTGAGATAAGGTTGAACACTTCACACAAACACGCCTCAAGAACACCAGTGCTCCCCCTCTCTTGCTCATACACTAAATCCTAGATCCCGTTTTGATTCTTGAGAGTTTCGAAGAGTTGTTCCAATCAAAAGAAAGATCTTTTCCCTCTCATTCTTGTGACCAAAGCAAATCGTGGTTTGAGCAAGTCTTGAATCTTTCCCCTTGTATCTTGTTACTCTTGGAGGGTGGAGACTCCTAGGCGGTAGGAGTCATTTGGTGAGGAATCAACCATTATGATTACCCTCGGAAAGTTAGTGAGGGTTTGAAGACCACCCCATGGTCTACCACTAGTGGTTGAGAAATGCCTTCATGGTGTTGTTTCAAAGAGAGAATAGGGTGAGCCTTCGTGGCGTTGGTGTGCCTTCGTGGTAACATCCACCTCTTTAAATGGTGATGTAGCTTCCCTCCAAGGAAGTGAACATCGGCATACATCCTCGTCTCTCGGAGTTGCAGTTATTCCTAACACTAACTCCCTACTTGTGGTTACTTGTCTCGTGCACTTACATTTATCATATTGTGCTTGCTTGTGCCACTTGTTTATCTTGCTTAGCACTTAGTACTACACTTGCAACTGTTAGGCTCACCTTCATATTCCGCATTATTGCCTAAAATTGCTAAGTAATAATTAAAATTTGTAGTTGTACCTATTCACCCCCCCTCTAGGTCCATCTCGATACTTTCACCGCCGCTCCGGCATCTAGCAGTACAGCCAGAGGCGGGAGGCAATACAAATTCAGTCCATCTCTCAAGCCTGTAGAGAAGTTACCATACGAGATGACTGTGGAGGAAAACAAGCAGATCGTTCAAGCCCAAGTGAAGGACTTATTTGAAACGTGAAAAGCTATGAAACATCCACCTCTGGAGGAGAAGATAGATCCGGTGAAAGCGAAGTGCACTATCAATGCCCTAAAGCGACCACCACTGCATTTGCCGGATAACAACCATCTCCGCTGTCTTAAAAAGACATTGCAAGAAGCGCGCCAGTCAGGAAGTACTTCAACTGACAAAAGGTTAAAAGAACGAAGAAGTTGGAAGAAAATTCCCTAGCTCGGAGAACAAGAGAACCTATCATTCCCCCCACTCAAGGTGTCTAGCGATATTGTTGCAAATCAGCCGCTGCTGCCCGGTTTTACTATTGGTGATTACCTGCCCGACTATGTAGATTTTCAAACAATGGATGTGGAAGAATTCAAATACCATTATGGGAAGCCTCTCATCAAAGATAATCTTGCTCTAACAACAATGATGTGAAGATTCCATGAGTGGTACATGAAAACCTACAACAAGTCAGGGAAGGATGCTTTGATGATGCTGATTAAAGAGGACCACGACTTCATTGGCCAAGAACTGTTAACTGTTGATTTTGACGGGGTTTTCCGGTTCTACAATCAAAAGGCCCTCGACAAATTACTTGTGGCTTGATACTTTCTGTAAGTACTACTTTCTATAATTAAGTCTCTCTATATATAGCTCAGCTCTTTCATTTCATGTATATATAATTATCCTCACTATACTATGCAGATTGAAGATCGTCGAATAGAGAAAAGCACAAATCTATGACATTGGGTTCATTAACCCAAATCTCATACATGAATGGACGGTTCAAAATAATGTTGCAGAAACCGAGGACAACTTGCTCAAATCGTTGCTCAAAAATCAAACGAAAGATAAAATACTCTTTCCTTACAACTTCAAGTGAGTGTTACTGTCTTGTGCATATTCGGTATCCCTTATTACTCAAGGTTATATTCATGTAACTCATGAGTTGTGCATGCGTGCGCAACTTCCACTTTATTCTCCTAGTGATTAAGGTTGAGAAGGGAGAAGTAACCATCTTAGACTCGAGACAAAAAGATCACGAGGACTATGCGGACATGACTGGAATGCTCCAGAAGTAAGTTCAATCGATCATTATCGCGCCATATTGGCAACTTTGTTCATTTCCTGATATCAAGTAATTATTTTCTTTGTCTGGCAGAGTTTGGAAAGAGTTCACCACAATTTCTCTGGGACTGCCGACCGAGCTGGCATTTAAACAACCAAAAGTAACTACTACTACCTAGTTCCGCGCATCTCCCATTGATTGTAGCTAGTTTCATCAATATCATTTAGCATGCTTGCTTATCAGTTTGATTGACCTCTATTTCTCGTAAAGTGCTTGAGGTAGTAACAAGGAAATAATTTCTGTGGATACTACATTTGCGAGTTCATCTACAACAAGACGGCCAAGAATAAGCAGGGCTACACTGAAAAACAATATCAAGTGCGTCAGCAAAAATATTCACAATTGTATTTTATTACCATCATTTGTGTTGAGTTTCATTCATACACATGTATTGACCCTCTTCTTCGATTTAGATCTGGCAGCTGTGGGATGAGCTCCTACCACATGATCTCATAAAAGCAATTCAAGAGAAATTGGCGGGATTCTTTCTTGACCACGTCATCAATAAAGCCGGAGAATAGCATGTGGAACTTGACTTCAGACTTTAAGGATTGTAATAGATCTTATATCGTATATATGTAGCTAGTAGCGTTGGATAGATATTCGAAAACTCGTTCTTCGACCAATCTCTCGGAGAAGGAGAGGTCAATAAATTCTCTCTGTATATGTTCATCACGATCTTCTGTAGTTAATGGTTTCCTTCATTTTCTTACTAGCTAGTGTGTCGCGAGTTCTCTCTATACATATAGTAGTCGACCAAGCACGGAGATAAGAGAGGACACTTCTCTCTATTAGCTAGCTAACACAATATATGAAACCCCTAAATTAACCCTAGAAAAGCCCCAACCCCCCCCCCCCCCCTAGACACACCCCCCCCCTTTCAAAAAAACAAAAACCCCAGCCCCTGAACTGCTGACGCATGGATGCCTTTTGGTCCTAGTTGGTGCTACCAACCGGGACAAAAGGCCCTCCTGCCTAGGCAAGCCGTAGCAGCCACGTGGAATCCCTTTAGTCCCGGTTTGTAGGCAAACCGGGACTAAAGGTATTGGGCTTTAGTACCGCCCCTTTAGTCCCGGCTCCAGAACCGGGACAAATGGGCCTCTGGAACCCAGAAAAATGGGCCTTTTTCTACTAGTGTAAGGGATATTAAGGCTTCCTTTTAATAGAGAACCAGAATAAAGCATTAACACAAAGTGAATAAATGAACTCCTCAAACTACGGTCATCACCGAAAAGTATCCCAACTATTGTCACTTCAGGGTTTACAGATCATAACACGTAGAAGCTGCATATAACTTGCAAGATCGGATTTAGAACGTAGATATAATGGTGAAAGCATAAACGGTTCAGATCTGAAATCATAGCACCCGGGCCCAAAGTGACAAGCATTAAGAATGGCAAAGTCATAGCAACATCAATCTAAGAATATAGTGGATACTAGGGATCAAGCCCTAACAAAACAAACTCGATTACATGATGAATCTCATCCAACTCCTAACTGACCCTCGAGCCCATGAAGGAATTACTCACTCCCTGTGGGGCGCATCATGGATGATGCAGGGTTGGTGATGATGAAGATCGAAGATTCCCCTCTCCGGAGCCCCAAACGGACTCCAGATCTGGCCTCCGGATGAAGAATAGGAGGCAGCGGCGGCTCCGTTCGTGAAACGCGATAATTATTCCTCTCTACTTTTTCTCTCCGAAAATAGGACTTTATAGCGTTAGAGACAGGGCATGCGGGGCCACCAGGTGGTCACAACCCACCTGGGCGCGCCTAGAGGGGGGCGCACCCTGGTGGGTTGTGCTCACATAGGGGGCCCCTCTGATGGGTCTTGGCTCTAGTATTTTTCTTTTATTGCATAAAAATTCTCCAAAAAGTTTCATTCCATTCCGAGAACTCTTATTTCTACACAAAAACCACACCATGGTAGTTCTGCTGAAAACAACTTCAGTCCGTGTTAGTTTCATTCAAATCATGCAAATTAGAGTCCAAAAAAGAGCAAAGGTGTTAGGAAGAGTAGATACGACGGAGACGTATCAACTCCCCCAAGATTAAACCTTTGGTTGTCCTCAAGCAATTCAATTGATAAACTGAAAGTGAAAAAGAAAAACTTTTACGAACTCTTTTGTTCTTGTTTACATAGATAAGCTTAAGTAGCACCTAGGTTTTCAGCAAGGATCATGACTAACCATGTTCACAGTAACTCTTAAAAATTATATTAACTCATACCAGTAGCATAAGCAAGTAACGAGCAATAATAAGATATCTCAAGTGACAACACTTTCCCAAGACAGCCATGATATAATATGACAAAAGTGGTATCTCGATAGCCCTTTTTGAGACCGCAAAACATAAATGCAGAGCACCTCCAAAGTTCAAGCAGCGACTAAACATTGTAATTCATGGTAGAAAAGATCCAGTCATGATGCATTCAACATTAACTATACATAATGCATGAGGATGACAATAGTGCTCTCAGATATGGCGCTTGTTTGAGAAGGTGATAAATCAATATTAAAGTAAATAGATAGTCCCTTCACAGAGGGAAGCAGGGATTTGCAGAGGTGCCAGAGCTCGAAGCTTAAATCAGAGATAAATGAAATTTTGGGAAATGCACCCTTCCTATTTACTTCACGACCGAAAGTTGTCAATATCTTCCATGCTAAACACATTAGTGGCGGTTCCCAAGCAATAAAAGTAAAGGTTTAGTCCCTCTACACCAACAAACACACTCCACGGCTAGCCAAATCCACGGGTACCATCCATACCAACATCAGTCATGGGGGAGTTCTGTTTAATTATTTGCAATTTTGAATTTCGGGACTAGGAATCCCTATTACTGCCCCTCTCATGAAAAGACGAGTGAATAAACACTCATCGTGAGAATAACCTTCTTAGCATGAAAGATACTGACTACCCCTTGTCGCTCTATAAACAATCCAGACACATAAATCAGATGTTCATTTCAAATTTTAGAGGTCGCACATGCAAATTTACTTAGAATGGCAGGGTAATACCGCATATAGGTAGGTATGGTGGACTCATCTTAAATAACTTGGGTTTTAGGATTTTTATGCACAAGCATTATTCCCACTTAGTATAGGCGAATGCTAGCAAATAGGTTGAGAAGCGGCCAACTAGAGAGCGAAAATGGTCATGAACATGCATTATGAATAATGAACATTGAATACTAGCATGAGTAGGATATGAACACCATGAACATAAATATCATAGTGGCTATGTTGGTTTTGATTCAACTACATGCCTGAACATGTGCCAAGTCAAGCCACTTGAAACATTCAGAGGAGTATACCATCATATATTTTAATGCATGTTGACATCCAAGATAAATCATTATCCACTCCTAGCTACTTAAGCATGGCATGAGGAACTATAATGTATAATTGTCATTGCAAACATGTTTGATCATAATATGCTAAATCATGGATACTAGGTTAAACATATTTATAAAAACAGAATGAGTTGAGTTCATACCAGTTTCTCTCTGCTACAGCCAGTTCATCAAATATCGTCATTATTTCCTTTCACTTGCACGACCAAATGGTATAGAAATAATAATAGTGCAAAAGTGCCATGGACTAAGATGGAATATGCAAACATTTTATTCAAGAGGAGAAGGCAAGGTAATTTGGGATCTTTGTTAAATCAATATCAATGCATATGAGATCCACTCAACATTTTCATCGTGGTCTTCTCCTCGGTACGACTCAATAAAAAGAAGAGAATTTCAGAGAAATACACTAAAATATTTTTGGAGTTTTTCGTTTTTCTGGATGAAAGCAAGTTAAAGAAAAAGAAAACAAAAACGAGAAACACTATTTACACAGGAAAGTTCCCAACAAATAAAAGAAGAATCGAGAAATCTTTTTGGGTTTTCTTTTACTCAAATTAACTGAACTAGAAAGAAAAACTGAAAAGAAGCAAGAAACATTTTTTTGATTTTCTCAAAGTTTTTCAAACACACAAGAAGGAAGCGAGAAAATAAATCTAGCATGGATAATACAATGGAAAAGCGTGAACACCGACAACTGGAATGAAATATGTGAACATGAACATAATGCCGGTGGAAATACGTACTCCCGCAAGCTTAGGCTTTTGGCCTAGCTTGGTAATCACCATCCACAGCCTGCATAAGAATTAGAGTGATAGCTCACAGAGGCCCTTGGTCTAGCCTCCTCGGCCGATCGAGCTCTCTCGACCTCCGCCTTGTATGCGTGGGCCTCACTCTCAAGATCATAATGTATTCTTTTGCTGTTAAAATAAAAGATAGTAGGCCCAGGCAAAGCAATATGCACAATGGTTTTTTATTGAACCTCAAGTTATAAGTATAATCAGTGATTTTGCCCTTAAGGAACTTATGGAATTTCATGGCATCAAAGTCTAAGTAATGAGTAGGCATAATGGGGTCATGAGGAAGAGGTGTAACACTCACCTCTTTAGCTAAACGGGAAGCATAAACCCCACCATAAAAATAGCTACTACCAGCGTTGTGCTGCAATCTATGTGCAACAATCGCTCCAAGGTTATAACATTTAATACCGGTGAGAGCAGTGTGTATGAGGCTCAAGTCAAGGGCACATTGTGTGCTGCAATCCTGCTTGCCTACAATGCATTTGCCATTAAAGAGAGCTAAGTACTGAATGGATGGGAAATCAATACTTTTTATTCTACCTTGTCTCACTCTTCTATCCTCACTGTAGCAAAGACTAGTAAAAAATGACTCATATTCAGCTCTTGGTGGCTCGTCTAGCAAACCCCGAAATGGAATTTTAAAATTCTACAAAACACTTCTAAAGGTATGGTAAATGAAAGGTCATGAAGTTTGAACGAGACTCTACACTCACAAGGATGAAATTTAAATTCTTTAGTAAACGATTCTGTGAGGTTGAGATGCTGGTTGCACTTATCTTCAATGCAGGAACCGAACTCGGCGTTGTGAACATATTGCTCAAATTCTTCCTTAATACCCGCACTCACCAACAAATCGTTGCACGACCATAGGCATGATTCAATAGCGGCCTCCGGTATTGAGCTTGCACTTGCTTCAACATAAGACTTACGCATCGAGCCACTACTAGATGATGCCCCCATAGACCCCTTCCTCGAAGAACTCCTTCCGAAGAAATTCATCTTATTCCTATAGATAAAATTCTGAAAGTTTAGTCCACAAACTTTTTGTCAACAAAACTTCACAAGATTAATAATAACTACTCATAGGGGTGCATAGAGGCCATATTAAGCATTCAAACTACATAGAACTCTAAGAATTCAACATGCAAGCTCATCTACAGTAGCACCAAGAGTGGCTAATTATTCGAAATATAATCCACTAAAGCAAAAACTAATTGGAGCAATGAAGGAGTCACATACCAAGTAGCAATCCCCCAAAACAGTTTGGGAAACGGATCTTCGAGCAAAGAGGTTGAAATACGCGGGTTTGAGAGAAAGAACATGAGAGAGAGAGTGAGTGAGAGAGAGAGAGCCATGGTGATTTTTTTATGGAGGTAGAAGAAGGAATGGGCTCAAGAGATAAATTAGGGGGCCGATGTGGGGACCACAACGCACCAGGGCGGGCCTGCGGCTACTGGCATGCCCAGGTGGGTTGTGCCCACCTGGTGCACCCCCCTCTCATGTTATTTGTATCAATAATTCATTAATATTCAAAAAAAATCATATTAATTTTCGGGGCATTCTGAGAACTTTTTTTTGGGTCATTTTTTATTGCATAGAAAACTTAGAAAACAGACAAAACATGGCATTTTATTTTATTTAACTAAGAAAACTAGAAAACAGAAGTTGGGAACAGAAGGTTGTGCCTACTAGATTCATCAACTTCATACCTCTAAAAAATGATTGTCGGTGGAAAATGACACCTATGGGATCACAAAAATCCGTACTACAGTTGCGGGGCGCGGGGTCGTGAGAAGAGCGGGATCAGCACTCAACACAAGCACTCGGGTCCTTTACCCAGGTTCGGGCCGCGAGGATGCGTAATACCCTAGTCCTGCTTTGTTGTGTATATCAGTGTTCTTGGAGTTCTTGAGCTAGCTACAATGGGTGTAACTTGTCCAACGGTCTGAATCTCGGTCTCCTGGATGCCTTGGGCCTCATTTTGTAGTCAACAGGATCACCACAGTGGCACATAGGAGGTGGCATTGGTGTACTGTGGCTAAGCTTATCGCTTAGCCATTACGGGACAAGACGCATTTAATGCGCCATCTGATGTGTCCCCTTGCTTTACCGCCGCCTCGCCCTGCTTCGACATGCGCCTGGTCTAGCTAGGTGGTCAGCGCCATGTAGGCTGGCAGGCTGCTGAGGTGGTGCGGTGGTAGGGCCTTCATGAAGATTTGCGTGCCACCACGTAGGCATGCGCTGAGTTGGCTTGGAAACCTCACGTCGACATGTAGGTTCCTGCCTAGCTGGTGGGCTCAGCTGCATGGGAGCGGTGGCAGAAACTTGGCGGGTGCGGGCCTGGCTGTGGCCCCGCGGATGTCCTCGGGAAGGGCCTTGCCGGGGCCCCGGCAAGGGTCTTTCCGCGACGCCGTGGTTGTCCCCAGCAAGGATCTTGCCGGGGGTCTCGTGGGTTTCCTTGGTGAGGATCTCGCCGAGGTCCATCGTCTTCTAATCCTCATCTGATTTGGAGTGTTTCTTGTCTTCACAAAGATCTGCATGCCATCAAGGAGGCGCCTCCCGAGCCTTGGTCTCAACGTGGTTCATGGCGTTGGAAAACCTGGGGCTCAAGGGTGGCGCGCCCTGCTGGTGTTGGGTGAGCTGCCCCGGCAGGGTCCTTGCCGGGGCCGTGGAGGTCACCCTGGCAAGGGTCTTGCCGGGGGAAACCACCTCGCCTTCTTGCTCTTCGTGCCTCTGTCTTGGCATTGCTTTGACCATCTTGCGGTTTTGGCTCCTCCCTCTGCCCTGCTAAGCATGGTCGTGGGCGCGGCTCTGACTGCCCGTGCACAAGTAAGGGGTACAAAGGAGCGCCCCTACTTTAGTACACCGACAGGAGCCCCCGGGCCTGGGCCACACAAAGGCGCAACGCGTTGTTGGGCTAGGCCAAAAACGGTGAGCGGGTAGGCGGGGCCATTTTTACCGCAGTAACATTTTTCGTCTGTTGCGCTTCCCCATGACTCATGTTGAATGCGCGACGTGTGGGTCGTGTGTGACGTGGGGGGCATGCGTGGGGCAGTTGCTGCAGGCATGCGTCACGTTGAAATAAATGGGAAAGAGGCGGCCTGCATCTTCCCCATAAAAAAGGAATAACCACGGGCGCGCGGCTCATTTACCCTCTGTGCTTTCTCCAATCTCGATACCACCGTCCCCATCTTCTTCCTCCTCAAGCTCCTGCCTGCTGCTGCTGTGCCCCTACTGCCTTCGATCTCTCGCCCCCCTCCCAGCCACCATGGTGCCTAAATCAGGCAAGGGCAAGGGAGTAGCCAAGGACATGAGGGAGAAGGAGACGCTAGAGAGCAATGCGGTGGCATGACGGGTGCAGTCCGCCTATTTCACCCCATCGTCAGTTGACGTCTTTGAGCTCAAGGACTACTTCAAGCCTTTGTAGGGGGGCGGCAATGATGGCGCACCCTGCAACACGCGCCCTCCCCACGGATTGCAACAAGGGCGGCCCAAAACGGTATCCATTATTCACCGACTTCTTCTTCTGCGGGCTCTGCCCCCCTTTTTCCGACTTCTTCAACGACATCATGCGCACTTTTGGCTTCCATCTGCTGGACCTCACGGCGAATGTTGTGGCGTGCTTGGCGTACTTCACCCACCTCTCGCGAGGGCTTTGCCAGGGTGGGTCAAGTCCTCCAAGGAGGTGGGCGGCGTCAGCGTCGAGGCCCCCTCCGTCAAGGATGTGGCCGAGGATTCATCCGAGGAGGAGGATGGGGCCGATGACCCCTCGGCCATGAGTAAGAGACGCGTCTTGCGTCGGGCCAGCTCTGGCGAGATGGTCTGATCTGGCAGGGCCGAGCCACGGCGAGGGGTTCTGGGGGAAGCCACGCGTGTGACCAGGGCCACGGCAGCAAAGAAGGAGGTCGCGATGGCAAAGAAGAAGGCCGCGGTGGCAAAGAAGAAGGCGACCGCCTCTTCTTCATCCAAACGCTACCGGACTCCATCGCCTTCCCCTCCTCCTACCAATCCCAGCATGGATGTGGCCTTCTACTTTTCGTCCCTCAGCCCGAGGAGGAAGAGGAAGGCAGCAGAAGAGGAGGACGACGACGAGTAGGCATTCCGCCCCTCGTTGTTTCCATCCTCTCCAATCGTGCCATTTTCCTTGATTCGTCTTCGTCTTCATAGGGAAATGGAGACGCTGGACCAGCGGGTGGCAAAAAGGGCCAAGGCCTCGATGGGCAGCCAGCCCCCGATGAGTACCTCAAAGGCGCCGCTGGTGGTGGAGAGTAGCCCGGACAGTAGCCCACGGCGCAGCCCCCGGCTCAGCCCCCCAACGTGCGTTCTCCACCTACCTCCTATCAATGTGCGATGGGGCGTGACTTTTTGGTACTAAACTTGCCGCGGCTGCAGGAGGAGGGCAGCAGTAGGAGGAGCCACCAAGGGCCACCCCCACCACTACAAAAAAAAAGACACATCCATGACATTTTGGGCCGAACGAATTTTTTTTCTGTCATACATATGACACTTCTATGACGATAATTATGACAAAACCTGGTATCATCATAGATGTGGTGGGCTCCTACTTCTATGACAAAAAATCATGACAAAAAATAGGCTTTTTGTCCTGGGCGGGCCGGAGACGCAGCTGCATGACATTCTTTGGGCCGTCCATGACGGAAAAAACCATGGTAGAAGCGAGTGGGAGGACAATTTCGGGGAGTTACCGGTTACTGTGGGAGGTCGGGGGCCGAGCAATGCGCGTTTCTCTCATACACGTACGCGCGTGTGTGCGAGGCGTTGGCTCTAACTGAACCCGAGCGAGGCATTGGGCTCTAACTGAACCCGAGCGATTGCACTGCGGGCTACGCGTTACTGAACCCGAGCGATCGATCGATGGCTGTTAACTGAACCCGATGGAGCAATTCCTTCGCTACTGCTGCTAACTGAAGTCGATCGATTGGATGAACAGTGAGCGTTGCGGGGGGGGGGGGGGGGGTTGGATGAACAGTGAGCGGTGGCATTGCCTCTGGATGAACAGGACCCCGTGATGTGGAAGTTGGATGAACAGTAGACGGTGGAGGGGTGGTCATGGAGGGGTGGTTGAACAGGACCCTGTGGTGTGGAGGGCTAGATGAACAGTAGACAGTGGACGGCTAGATGAACAGTAGATGGTGGAGGGGTGGTTGAACAGTAGCCAGTGGAGTAGTGCGGTGGAGGCTGGATGAATAGGAGCCCGTGGAGGCTGGAGGAGGTGGACGGTAGCCCGTGGAGGCTGGAGGAGGTCGACGGTGGAGATGAATAGTATCCCGTGGAGTCCCGTTTTGTGGTACACCACACCCCTCCCGATGAACAGGACCCTCGTTTCGACCGTAGGAGGTCCGTTTCGTCCGTTTTGCGGTACGCCACACCCCTCCCGATCAACAGTACCCCCGTTTTGACCGTAGGAGGTCCGTTTCCTCCGTTTTGCGGTATGCCACAATCCTCCCGATCAACAGGACCCCCGTTTCGACCGTAGGAGGTCTGTTTCCTCCGTTTTGCGGTATGCCACACCCCTCCCGATCAACAGGACCCCCGTTTCGATCGTAGGAGGTCCGTTTCCTCCATTTTGCGGTACGCCAGGCCCCTCCGATCAACAGGATCCCATTTCAAACGTGGTCGGTCGAACACAAGGCCGTTTCCTCCGTTGTGCGGTACGCCAGGCCTCGTTTCCATCGCCTGTTCCGTCCAGGCCCTCCCGATGAACACGACCACTCATTCCATTCCGACCCAGCCGGTTGGCTCCCCATGAACACGACGACGACGCTGTTTCTCCGTTCCGACCCAGCCATGTACGTATGCGCGAGTAGGCGTTCGAGACCCTGCCCGTATGTACGTATGTGGTCTTACTTTCTTTCTTGCACCCTCACCACTGTACGTATGTGTACATGCTACGTGCGCGCCTCTACTACGACACGTGCGCCTCTACTACGACACGTGCGTGCCTCTACATCGACCAGTATGTACGTACACTTTCGCGACCAGAATGATAATGCTACGTACGCTTCGACCAGGTGGGTCCCGACTGTCAGGCACTTCCTTGCCTGCGAAGATGTAGCTGGTGGGTCCAAGCAGTCAGGGGGGCAAATCGTTTGGTTTTTTTTGCCCGGACGCACTTCCTTGCATGCGAAGGTGTAGCTGGTTGGTCCCAGCAGTTAGGAGGGAAACGTTTTTTCCGCGAAATACGGTGGCCCGTCCGGTGGGTCCCTGCTGTCAGGTGGAGGAATCAGTATTTTCCGTGTAACAAGGAGGCACTTCCCTGCTGCGGCCGTGGACCCAGCTGTCAGCCTCTCGACGTATAGTCCATGTCTGATGGAAGTCGTTCCTTGATCATGTTGACCACACCGCGCCGAGAACACCAGGGCGGTGGACGACGGCAAGGCCTAGGAAGGGGATGACATGGAGCCGGTGAAGTCGCGGCAGTGGAAGCCCACGCGGAGAGGAGTATGGGTATTCACTCGTTCGGCTGTGGTGTGAGGCTGCCGTCGCCGCAGGGCCTGAACTAAGGTGGGAATAGTAGGGGGTGGTGAGGCCTCCGCGGCAGTACAGCCGGCCATGGGAGGGAGGAGTAGGCGGCACGACCGACGCTGCTTTGGGCCGCTGGAGCAAGAAGACTAGAGGTTGAAGAAGCACTACGGCCGTTGGATGGACATCATACAGTCACTTGAGCTAGAATCGTTCATATTGACTAAGTTGACAAAGCCCTCCATCCCCGTCAACTTAGTAGGCCCACAAGTTAGCTTCCCACCAAGGTGAGTCCCAGCTAGCAAGGGGAGTATTCATTTTTTTTGTGCGTGATAAAGAGGCACTTCCGGTGGGTCCGAGCTGACAGCGGGGGGAACGATTTTTTTGCAAAATACGGTGGCCCGTCCGGTGGGTCCCAGCAGTCAAGGGGGAAATGCTTTTTTCGGGAAATAAGGTGGCCTGTCTGGTGGGTCCCTGCTGTCAGGTGGAGGAATAATTATTTTGCTTGTAATAAGCAGGCACTTCCTTGCGGCCGTCGTGGACCCAGCTGTCAGCCTCTCCACATACAGTACTCTTCCGATGGAAGTCGGTCGTTGACCATGTTGACCACGCCGCGCCGAGAGCACTAGGGCGGTGGACGACGGCGACGCCTAGGAAGGGGACGACGTGGAGCCGGGGAAGACACGGCAATGGAAGCCCGCGCGGAGAGGAGTGCGAGGGTTCACTGGTTCGGCTGCGGTGTGAGGCTGCCGTCGCCGCAGAATAACACGGGGTGTGGGTGAGTGGAGGGATGGCCTGGCCAGCGGTGGGAGTAGTATGGGGGCGGTGAGGCCTCCGCGGTAGCACATCCGGCCACGGGAGGCAGGAGCAAGCGGCACGACCGGCGCTGCTTTCGGCGGCTGGACCAAGAAGACCACAGGCTGAAGATGCACTACGGCCGTTGGATGGACATCGTACGGTCACTGAAGCTAGAATCGTTTATATTGACAAATTGACAAAGCCCTTGGTACGCTCCAACTTAGTAGGCCCACAGGTCAGCCCATGAAACGGTGAGCCCCAGATGTCAGGGGGAGAAATCATTTTTTGGGCGGCCAAAGCTAAGAATATCCGAGATTGAAGAAGAAGCACGACATCCGTTGGATAGATATCCGACGGCCACTGATGCTAGAACCGTGTGTTGACTATAATAAGTTAACAAAGCCTTGCATACGCGTCAACTTATTTTTTTTCGGGATGCGTCATTTAGTAGGCCCACAAGTGTGTGGCAGAGAACTTATAGCCCATTTGCGTTTTGTAAGAATGTACAACCCATTTTTGAATTCTAATGGAATTTACAACAACCCATTTACAGTTTGTTAAAAGTACAACCCATTTTCTAGCTAGGACAATGATTAATAATTTCAACCAACCATCGAAGACAGTATTCAATAAATTTTCCCACATTTTGATGGGATCCGAAATATTTTTATCCCGAAATTTCTAGTCAGATTAAATATAAATTTGTATTACGTAAAAATCCAACGAAACATTGCGCGCGCAACAATGAAAATTTAAGATTTTCAAAATCCATAAATAATATTTTATAAACTAATTTCGTGTTTGGTGCATTTTTTATAGTTACTGCCCAGTTTTTATAATTACATCCCATTTATTATTTTTAAAGCCCATTTTCCTGTTAAGCCTAATGCATCCCTCCTAGGAAAGATTTGCAGCCCAGCGGGGCGGAGAATAACAAGTTGACCTTGCCTGGGTATTCCTCAAAAAGACGTATAGCTGGGCTAGCCATTTTCATCTTGAAAAAAGTAGTATCTGGGCTGGATATCTGGCCTGGGCTAGACGGGCCACAGCCCGCCCAGTTAATACCCTGCTCTCCTCTGAACAACAACGAAATCATCGCCAAGAAAAACTCTGCAGTGCTCACGCCTCAAAAACACAAATACTGCTCGAGCTGCTTGGTCCCAGCTGTCGGCCGCACCTTGTGCAATTCTCTCGTTTATATTGACTACATAGGTTGACAATGGTGTGGGACCGTGATGTCAGGAAACCAGGAGAAAGCAAAAAAAATATAGTTGTACATAATAAGGAGGCACTTGCGTACGTACGGCTATGGCCCTAGTGGGTCCCTAGTGTCATCCAGTCAAAATAAAGTCATCTCCTGAATCCTCATGTTCGTTGACCATGTTAACAATGCTCGGCGCCACGGCGAGCGCAACAACTCGAAGGACAACGGAGAGGGCCTCGCGGGCCCTACGGAGGTCTGATACAGCGCCCGCTGCTCATTCAGGAAGCCAGGATCATCGGACACCTATGAGCACCTTCGAGAAACTGAGACGGCATGAAACGGTAAGGCCGCGCTTGGGAGCTCTGGTTTATTTCAAACCTGTATTAACATACAAGTGTAATTTACTCGTCATCGGAAGGCCCGAGGTCTGTAAGTAAAACCGGCGGGTTACGCGTGTAATTTGAGAGACCAGTGTATATTTTACGAGCACTGCTATATGGACGACATTACCAGACGATACATGCACGACGTGCGTATCATGCCATCCATGGGCAAGGCTGAAACAGCAGCTAACGGCTGGATTAGCAATCGTCCGAGTGTCGTTCAGCGTTTTTATCGTGTGTGAAGTACTTCCGATATTTTACTAGTCGAAATCGACCAACCAAGCGCCTTCGCCCGAGACCATCTGCTTTAATTTACAAGCGTCAGTTTTACAAGCGGTTTTGGTTGGAAAACGACGATCCAATCACGGCCTAATATCATGAGTTGGTCGGAAGATCATATGGTTTCACGTCTAACCTACCCGACATGTCGTATAGGCTATGAATGAAACATCAGACGATGAACTTCTTACGCACGGAAACAACAGAAGAGGATGATCTTCTTAACAAGCAAATCACTGGCATTAGATCGACATGCAAAACAATACGAAGCATTATTCTCAGGAGGCACGGTGAACAGCTCGTGATGCCGCATGCCACAACATTCCAAGCTCAACTTTGCAATCAAACACAAGGCCTGGCATTACATAGACAATATTCAGAACAAACTCTTAACACAGGAATATCTCAGCAGAGTAACTATTTACTTCTAAACTGAACACAGGAATAGGAAAAAACACTCGACGCTGCTCACAGCAAGGGCGTCCCACTCAAAAATATCAAATGCATGTCTTCTGGCTAACATCAATGAGCAAATTTTGACAAGGTTTTCCAATTCCAATATATTAAACTAACGTCTTCTTGCTAACATCAATGATTAAACTTTGACAAGCTTTTCCCATTCAAAATATGTAATGCCTATGATCGTGTCCTGTCGTAGCTTCTTGTACTTGTTTGGGCACTTTTTGCCCAGGGCACTCCACGTGTTGTTAAATTGCCAATGGTCTCTGCAGACTAGTCATGTCACCGGTGTCTAATAATACTCTGTAAAGCTTCTCGGTCATTCCTTCTGTAATGTACCGCAACCAGTGACTGCTTCTTTCTGCAAAGTGGAACGACCAACTGGACCCAGTAACGCAGCAGTTTGCCTTGGACACATTGGCTCCTTTTGTGCAGTTCAACTAAAATCGAAGTCGGAATAAAACCGAGCTTTAATTTTGATATCCCTGTAAGCAACAATAGGTATAAGGGAAACAATTACTGAGAAATAACGGTTGATGACTTGTCTTAATGGGAAACAAAGCAGGAGAGTAGCAATTCTCCATCAGTGTGATTCATTCATATTGACTGAGACATTATCTTAACAATGCCTTGTTTCAACATGTATAAAGAACGACAAAGCAGAAAAGTACCATTCCTAAAACAATGCAACTGATTCATTTTTAAAGAGACATTATCTTAACAATACCTTGGTTAAACATGTAGAAAGAACTACAAAGCAGGATAGTACCATTCCTAACAAGTGTTGCAGTTTTGAACTAAGATTCAGTAGTTAATTAATTCTGAGAGTGGCATTGCTTAATTTTACCAGCGGCATTAGATTAACGAAAAGCATAAACAGTTCCAGGGGAGAGTGGGCGCAACAACAATATGTGCTTCCATCTACTTATAAAGGGGGTGATGCAGAGTTTGTTGTAACAAAGCAACAAGCATCATGTCTGGGTTGGTCCCATTTTTGTTCACTACTTAATGGGAAAAGACAGCAATACAATAGCTTCAATTCAACATTTATTTAAAACAGTACCAATACAGGTAGCACAACATCTCAAAGCACACTGCACAATCATGTGGATGAAGGCCTGTACTGACCTTTCATGAGAACACCAGGATAAAATACGAATCAGCTAACACGAATAGGAAATCCAATCTCCTTTTGTGCAGTTGCACTGAAATCAAGCAAAGTGTTTCGCGTAGCGAAGCAAAATGTCGCAATAGCAACAAGTTGAATAGATATCATGTGGTTGAGACCAAGATTTGAAACAACTCGACAGGAACACTGGAAACAAATCTCGGATCTCCTTTTGTGCAGTTCCACCAAAATTAAGCAAAGTCACCGGTGTGACATTCAAGTTGAACTGCACAAAACACTCTTAAAACATAAGTGTTTCGAGTAGCGAAGCAAAATGTCGCAATAGCAACAAGTTGAATCGATACCCCTGTTTTAACAGAGGCAAAAAAGGAAACAATTACTTGCCGATAAAGGAGGATGAAACAAACGGTGACAGAAAGAAGCATCTAACTTATCTTGGATGGAAAACAAAGTAGGATAGTAGCATTTCTAAAACGGTTGCATTGATTCATATTAACAGAGACACTCTCTTGAAACAACATTCGTTAAAAAATGTAATTTACTTTTAACAGTGGCATTACTTCAATTTTCCGGCGGCATTCTTAGATTAACAACAGCAAAATAGCTGTATGGGACATGCTAGCACCATGTGCGTCCACACGTATAAATGGGTGATGCAGAGTATGTAGCCAAGCAGCATATCTGTGTTGGTCCCATATTTGTTCTCTTTGAACTTTTTTCCTATGTGAGGGCAGCAAATCTAGTCCTGCACAAACTACCCGACCCCCCCCCCAGTTTCTTTCCCTTTTCAACAAAGAGATCGGTTCCTTACAGATGTGTGTACTGGGTTACCCCCTTTTTCCCTTTTCGACCAACAAAGCGGCTGGATAGCCAGTCTATACTACTTTTCCTCCCTCCTTTCCTCATTGAACCACGTCCTAGATTCATGCTCCACCCCACCGCACCTTTCTTTCCTCTTTGAACCAAGACCTAGATTCGACTACAGATCGAAAAAGATCCACATGCAGCTAGAGCAACGACGGTTTCAGAGAAACTTATACCTTAGGGTCGTCGGGATGTGGCAAGGCGTGCGGCGGGAGGCCGGATCTGCCCACACTACGTACGGCAGCGAGGAAGAAGGGGTCGGTGGCCCTCCCGCACAGGCGCTGGGTGAAAGAGAACAGCGCAGCCGGCAGTGGATTGCCTCCCTCGCCGAAGGCGATAGAGTTAACGCTGCACCTCCTCCCCTTCCCGGTGCGACGGGATACGGACGCCTCCTTCACCAGCTGTGAGGGGGGAGAGAGAGACAAGAGGCCAACGCAGTCTTGTTTAGATCTGGTGAAGAGAGGGTGAGAGACTGTGAATATAGCAAACCCTAGCAAATGAACGCTGAGCCTCCAGCGTGTAACATATATGTATTGCGGCGAGCGTGTGGAGAGTGCAAACCCTAGCGAACAAGCGCTGAGGCTCCCGCTTATATATATACTAATGTAGTACGGACTGAGCTCCGGTGCCTTCACTCCATCTGCTTTTGGCTGTATGACAGGTGAGCCAGCCACATTTTGGGCCCACCTGTCATAAACCCAAAGGCAGGTGCACTAAGTCAATGAAGCTGCGTCCATATAGTACTCTCGTGTGTATACGACTAATATATAGTGGAGTGGTTTTCTTATTCTCTCCATAACAATCGTTTTAAATTGTGTAAGTACGAAACGAAACTCTTTATTTAATGTACAGTGAAGAAAACTAGTACTACTTCCGATGAACTAACGATCCACGCCCACGCGTCCTGGTCGCACTTCCTGTCCTTCACGTGTGGTACACTACCCTCCCTTAAGTGAACAACCACACATGCGCCAAATTATCGGAAACGTGTGAGAGTGTGTACAAATAAAGAATTTTAATTTCAATTATCGGAAAGGTTTGAGAGTATTACAAAGTTTGACTTCAGTCAAATCTAATATGCGGAGTAAATAAAAATGGAGGGCTACTACGTCCATCCGGGTTTTTAGTCCACACCATTTTTTAAATCAAAGTTAATAGCTGGACAAATAAAATTACAGGGGAGCTGGAGACAAAGTTGTGAGAAGGCTTAGAAATCAATACAAAACTTATGCTCTTAGTACCAACGTCGATCCTTCTTCGAGGAAACATTTGGTTCATAGCCAATTGTGTGATAAAATTGCACCAACGTGAAAGACGACTGCGTCTCCAACGCAACCAAGGTGAACTGACGAAGGATATCATCTTTGTGCGTAACAAGCAAAGAGCACTGATGGAAGACAACTTGTTTTTCATTGAAAATCGATCAGCTTCACCAGCCGACGCAACCATGAGGCGCAACCATGAGCATCGATAGGTCATCGTGGTGATGCATCATCCATTTGGCATCAAGTTTGGGTGAGGCACCTATGAAGTTCGACAAATCCTCACTGTGGTCTGTTTCTTCTCAGTAATCAAGCTCGAGGAAGGAAGAACCACGTGGCAGAGGACAGTGAGGCGGAACAACAATGGCCATCCAATTTTGTGCAGTTCCACTAAAATTGAGGAAGACATGCCCGGGTATGGAGACACGCATCGCTGTTTCCAAAAATATAAAAAGGGTTAATGAAAAGTACACCAACAAACAGAAGCATCATAATTATATCTTGATGGGAACTAAACCAGGATACCCGAGAAAAAAAGCATTTCTTCATTTAACCAGTGATAGTACTACCACCATATGGACAATGACCGCACAACCACCATGTACTTTTTGTCGAAACAACATGTATACCTCCACCAAGGCATAAATCAGGACAACTTTTCGAGTGGCATTTCCTCTATAATAGTACTAGTAGGTGATGTTGGACCAGCCGACGAACCCTAGCTACTATGCATGGGGAGCTGGGGAGTAGTCGCATAGAAGAAAACCCGCACGCAGCGACCTGGGGAGCTGGACCAGTACAAGAAGTTATACCTCAGGTGGGCGAGATGTCGTTTAGGCGGGCGGGCGGGATCTGCCCACACGACGGCAGCGAACAAGGGCGCGGAGGATCTTCGTCCGCGCCAGCGCCGGCTCCGAGAGGACGGTGCGCATCGGCTCCCTCCGTCACCGACGGCGACAACGTCAACGCTGCACCTCCTCACCTCCCGCAGCGGACGGGATTCGGCCGGATCTGTGACCACCGGTGAGGAGAGAGATAGAGTGGACACTGTCATCTTGTTTTGATATGGAGAGGGTGAGAGAGCGAGACGCGAGAAACTCTATCAAACAAGAGGCTATAATGGAGTAAAAAAATCTCTCCATAGCAGTGGTTTTAAATAGAATACGCGCGTTCCCGGAAAAAAGAAACGAAAACTGGCGGACAATTTTTTAAGGGTCTGTCTAGGACACATCTAGATGTCTAAGTTGATGTCCACTCTGTTTGTGGTCTATTTTTTTGTCCTAGTTTTTTTTGTTTCTTGTTGCTACATTATATACTTGTGGGAGCTTAGATGTGATATCCTTAAATAACATCTAGATGTGAATTAGACAAACTGATTTTCTAACGTACCAAGAAAGAAAACTCGATCAAAAACACGCCCCCGCTTCCAGGTCGCGAGAGTCGTCGCGCACACACACATAGACATAGACATGCATATCCGTGTTTACGTAAAATTCCATTTCCATCTCCATCTCCAATCATATTTGTCCAACTGGCACATTATTTACGTTGTTAATTATATACGCAGCAATATTAACGTACAACATCTCTTGTTTGCGCACGTCCGGACCGCTGCCACGGCCGGTCCTGACCAACCCGAACCCTCTTCATCACCCGCGCGTGCTTCCCGCCCGAAACGGTCAGTGCCGCATTCATGCCCGGCCAGAGCGGACGCGACCTCTCACTGGCGCCGGCATTGAAGCGGCGCGCCGGCCGAGAGAGCGTCGCCCGCGCCGCTTCCGGGTGCACGCGGCTGCTCCGCGTTCAAAGGTCGCAATAGCCGGCTACAACATGCATGTAAAAAGTTCTTGGGAGTCCGTGCTACAGCTAGCTGTCCTCCCCCAACTCGTCAATCTCTTCCAGTAGTGCTAGTAGTACTCCATGGCGCGATCCATCGACAAGCAGGCGGGAAAGTTATCGTATACTCGGTTTGCGGTGAGTGGCATGCCGAGCGACCGTGTGGGGTCGAGCCGTGGAGGAGGGTGAGACACGAACACGACAGACGTGATTTAAACGTTGGTTTTGCTCGATGGCGCGATCCAACGAAACGAAACGTTGGTTTCTCTCCGTTTCCATTTTTTCTCCGGAAAAACGGAAACTTTCCACTCCATTTTCATTCCTATTCCAAGGTTGCCCCGTTACAACATTCCATCAAATACAAAGGAAAACTAACACGCATGCTGATGCATCTCAATGATTCACAGATCATAGCCAATATTTACTTCACAACTAAAGAAAAAAGTTGTGAGAGCGTGTACGAAAGAAAAACTACTGATGGGGTCACTACGACTTAAACCCTAAACCCTAAACATGATTTAATTCCCTGGCCAGGTAGAACCTGTCGAAGGAAAGACGGCTGGCACCCTCGGATCATACGATGCTTTTGTGCAGTTCCACTAAAATCGACCTGAGCATCCCTGATGGCAAAGATATTGAAGAAGTGTGATTAGAATAATAGTACTGGCACTAGTTCATGAGACATAAACTCATCACAAGTAGAAGCCGGTAGAAGTAGAGAAAGATCGACATGGAGATGGAGCTACGGCAGTGGAGCAAGCCGGCTCCAAAAGGAAGATGGACTACCTGGGACGTCGGGCTGTACCTAGAAGGGCGGTTGGGACGCGGCATCGGCCCATACCGCGGTGACCCCCGATTGGGACGCACCGACTGTGGGTTTTCTCCCTCGCCGATGTCGACCGCGTCTACGCAGAACATTGTTCCCTTCCCCCAGCTGCGGGATCAGGCCCGTCGTTCTATGCTTGTGAAGAGAGCAACCTTAGCAAGCAGGCTTGTAGCTTAGGCTCCTGCTAGTGTATATATAGTGGTTTTCTTTTTCTCTCCATATCAACCATTTTATATTGCGTACGTGTCATTCAAGAGTGAAATGATGGTTGCTTCTTCCGACTAACTTACTGTGTGATTTGACTGCTCCTTAGTGGCCCCTACACGTACTCCCCCTACGTGTATGCAACAGTCACACGTACACATGGACGCAAAAACGCGCGCGACGCCCTAATGCATGCATGTCCGAGCACACGACGGAACACACACGGTCACGCTAAGTGCTCAACCTACACGTGCATGCACACACATACTCAGTCAGGGTGAGCTAGTGACCGTATAAACACCGGAAAATATATATATTGAGCGCAATGAGCGTATTATGAAGTCCACTGACCGTATTTTTACAAATATACAGTGACAGACAGTGTATTTATCTCGTTTGAAATTAATCCATATTAACCGGAGAGGAGGCAGTATGGACTAGCATTACTTGCGCGCGGTGGCTCGCAGGACAAGGAGAAACTTTTGACTAATGCAAGCTCTCCCTCGCTCAGGCGGTGGACGTGCAACAGTTAATTCGGTGTCAGATTGCCAGAAGCATACACTATACTACTAGTGCTACTATTGTTCGACTTCCCGAATAGGCGAACAGCCAAGCGCAAAGTTTACTAGTACTAGTACTACTAATATAGTCTATAAAGGTACGTACTAGTACTCCCTCCGGTCCTCTTTGTTTGCGTCTAAGGTGAAGCCAGGATACCAAGGAGCGATTGTTTCGTTTGAAATTGGACAGTTCTATCCCTGATGTGCTACCGAGAGAGGCTGGGGTTAGTTTTTCTAGGCATGCATACCATTGGTTGAGCCTGCCCCACACCGGAATTCTCGCGCTGCATGCATCTCTCTCTCTTTCAAGTCTGCATGCGTCTCACTCTTCCATGCCTGCATGTGTGTCACTCTATCTGCATGCGCACGCCTTGGGAAGGGGCGATTGGTATGGGAGAGAGAGTTGGGAGTTACTGCGGCTGCACATGCAGTCAAAGCGGAACAGATGGGAGGGGTACCAGTGGAAAGAGCGGGGTAAAGAAGCTAAGGCGCAGAGCTTTGAGGGAAAAACTGAATTTTCTTAGGCGCAAACCAAAAAGGACCGGAGGGAGTACTAGGAACCGGATGGAGGAGCGTCTGCACTCTTATTATAATTTTAAAATGTGATAAAGCAATCTTCAACACATTTGGTTCTCTTCGAGGGTTCTCGCATGTGATAATGGAAGTTGATTGCATGGAACACTCGCCACAATTCTCGCTTAATTCTGGCTCATATCCTGTTACAAATAGTAGCGCTCGGTAATATTTCCTCTTTTTTTGTTATTCAGCATGTAAACAGGTCAGCAAACCTTGCGGCGCATCTTCGTGCGAACCGTGCTTGCTGCACTTTGAATGTGGCCGAGAGCTGGCTTGATGAAACACCTCGCTTCCTACTTCTTTTTTTGCGGGGTACCTCGCTTCCTAGTGACCAGTGTCTTGGCTGATCGTCCTAAGAATGCTTATATATGAATAAAGCTCTCTCATTTACCCGCAAAAAAGATTAAGCCATATTAACCGGAAAGGAGGGAGTATGGACTAGCACTACTTTTTGGTGTGTCCCGTCAACTCGCAGAACGAGGAGAAGCTTGCAGGACAAGGTGAAGCTCGCTTACGCCTTTTGACTAATGCAACCTACCCTCGGTGGACATGCATCAGTCCATTCGGTGTCAGATTGTCAGAGGCATACACTGTAGTACCCAACATGCGGAGTACCATCATTGTTCGACTTCACGAAGAGGCGAAGAGCCAAGCGCAGTAGTACGAGTCTAAATCAACAAGGCATGTTGGGAAAAAAGTAGCTGTCTGGAGCATGCAACATTCCGATCATTTTGTGCAGTTCCACTAAAATAGAGCTGAGCGTCCCTGTTCCAAAGATATTAAGTGTGATTACGATAATAGAGGACTGCTGATGAAACAATAAACACATAAATAGAAGCCGGTCACCTTTGCAGTCTCTCTTAAGACTAACTAGTTGGAGAAGATTAGGCTCGGAGTTGGATGAGGAGGATAGAGCAAAACCAATCTCCCTTTGTGCAGTCGCACTGAAATGTAGAGACGTTGCCCATGTGACATTTTAGTACAACTGCACAAAACACTCTTAAGAAAAAAGTGATTTGTGCAGTTCACCAAAAGGTCGCAATAGCAACGAGGTGAAATGGATAGCCCTGTTTGCAAAAAAGAGGTAGAAAGGAAACAATTACTGGCCAATAACAGTTGATGACACATGCGACGACAAAAAAGAAGCCTTGCCCTAAGGGAAGATAACAACACGGTTGTGTTTGTCTAAAACGGTGTGAGGACGAGAATGCAATATGGAAAGTACGCTGGACGAGCTATGTTTTGGGCAAAGAACTATGGAAGATCCACATGCAGCGACGTGGGAAGACGGGCAATGGAGCAAGGCCGGAGGGGATACCTGGAGGTCGTCGGGATGTAACTAGGTGAGTAGCGGCGGGCGGAATCTGCGAGCAAGTGGCATAGGCCCTGCCGCGCCGGAGCTTGGTCAGAGAGAACGGCGTGTACCGCAGATCGGGACGTGATGCCTCGGCGCCATCGAACGGAGAAACGATGCACTTCCTCCCTTTCCCCCGGCGGACGGGATGCGGCCGGATCAGTGACCAACGGTGAGAGAGAGAGAGGCCACCGCACTCCCTTTCCCCCGGCGGACGGGATGCGGCTGGATCAGTGACCAACGGTGAGAGAGAGAGAGGCCACCGCACTCCCTTTCCCCCGGCGGACGGGATGCGGCCGGATCAGTGACCAACGGTGAGAGAGAGAGAGGCCACCGCAGCCTTGTGTGAGATACTCTGAAGAGCGACAAACCAGGCACGCAAGGCTCCATTGTATATAGTGAGCGGACTACCTTTTTCTCCATAAAAATCGTTTTATATTCTGTGTACGTGCCATTGAGCGCTATAACTTTATTTAAAAATAGCGCGGCAGCGCGTCAAGTCGAACTTTGTTTCGTGTAGGCGTGGTACACGACCTCCCTAGGTAAACAACCGCTACAGGCATTCAAATTAGCACATGGGCTGCCATTTCGTAAAGAAATGAGCTCCACCGTGTACCCGCGCGGGTGTGGCTGGGCACGAAGCGTGAGTACGTGCACGGTGCACCTATTCTCTTCTTGTATACGTACACCACCTACGTGGGGTTGTGTGAGAGAGATACAAACCTAGAGAGATATAGTGTGTGGGTTCTTGAGAGTTTTTTTTGGGGGGGGGGGGTTCAATCAAAAAATGTAACATATGCAATGTGTGTGAAATAGAGTCCTGGATATAACATATATATAGAGGGGGCGATCCACGAGAAGAGAGTGGAGGTATCACCGGCTTGAGGTGTCCATAGAATCGAAAAGAGGGATGATGTGTGTGTGTGTGTGCGCGCGCGATCGATAAAGAGTGCCATCGAATTTGTGTGTGCCCACGTCAAAGATATAGAGTGGCTGGCCTACTGGAACGTGAGAGGGGACATGTGCAGTTTGTCTCTGTGGCATGGATACCTACCTGCAGCGCTCGACTATCGGTGTGTGGTGGGGGAAGAGGGAGGCCCAATTAACTATAGAGGTACAATGGCTGGTATATGTGTGGAGGAGGAGAGAGGCCTACCTCATGTATTAAGGAGATCGATCTGCCTCATGTATTAAGGGAGATCGATCGGCATCCATGCATATGTGCAGGAGAGGAATAAGGTTGGGAGAGAGACAGAGCTAGAGTGTTGGAGGGGGTGGTAGTGGAGTTGCTTCTAACAAATGGTGGGATAGGCTTGCTAGACAAACGGAGGGCACGCCCGCAATATCAATAAGAGAGGAGATGGCTGCTTGTTGTCTGTGCACGTGCGTGTGAGAGACGGGTCAGGAGGCATGCACGAATGATGAGGGGGGACGATGTGGCTGTGGTAAGCAGACATAACTACATAGGAAGATCAATCGCCCTTTGTTAGAGAAAGGAGAGACATAACTTGTGAGGTACGTCGATCGATGGGGGGGTAGTTAAAGTCGATCCAGGTATATGTTGGGAGATCGATCGGTATACATGCATGTGTGTGTTAGAAGCAAACGAGGCACGAGGAGAAGGATAGAGATAGAGGGATGCATGTAGGAGGTGGTACGAGAGGCATACTATATCGAGCGGGGAGGAGTGTGCGAGTACGAGAACGATGAAAAGAGTGGTGGGAGTGAGGCATGGACGGTGACAAGAGAAGAGGGGAAGCTTGTGTTTGTGCTAGGCACACCTGGCTAGAGAGGCATATCGATCGATGTGTGCCGTAAAGAAGGAGCTGGGGGGCCTACACACACCGTGGGTGAACGACCTAAAGTGAAAAGACGAATTTGCGCGATGGAGCTAGAGAATGCTGAGGGAGGGTGAGAGGGATGCGGGCGTGTGCATGCACAAGAGAAAGTTAGCGCTAGCTACAAAGATAAGAGGGTTGTGTGGGTGTAAAAGACGAATAGAGATCATATATACTTCATTATAAAAAGCGAATTCGGATATTTGAAGAATTTATCATAGTGTTTTAAACCGACGCATGTGTGAATATATATAACGGTGATACACATGGTGTGTTTATGAACATGTTATACTACATTTAATATATTTTATCTCTACTCTTATAAAAAACGGAGTTGTTGATGATGGTGTGCCTGCCATCCTGCATTATAGGCCGTCCGATTTATATCTGGCGGATAGCAAGGAAACTATGATGGTTGAAGTTGGCAACAATCATGATTGTAGATTCTTATTGAAATAGAGAAACAAATTCAAATTTAGTTCGAATTGCAGTGGTAGTATAGACATTTGGAATGCACTAAAATGTTGGTATGAGTAGGTTACATGCATTATACAGCAAGCGAAAAAATTTAATCGGACATAACATGGATTCATACTCCCTCCTTCCATCTATATAGGGCGTAATGAGATTTTTAAGACCGCCTTTGACTATTGACAAGATTAATAGTACATGACATGCACAATGTGAAAATTATATCATTGAAAGAACCTTTCACAGACGAAGTTAACGGTGTGCTTTGTGTAAGTTGCATGTCATATATCATTGCTCTAATATTTGGTCAAAGTTAGCATCGAAAAACGCATTAGGCCCTATATAGATGGAAGGAGGGAGTAGCTTTGAATAGCATTTGTATAGTAAAACGGGGCAAGACTCTCTCTTTGTGTGGTGTGAATAGTTTTATTTTTTTGTTTTCTTTTTGGTTGAGGGAAGTGCGAATTGATTTGGTACGTACAAGTACAATATTACTACACGTTAGGCTTGTCCCTAAAATTCAACCCGCGTCTTGTTATATCCCGAAAATTCAGATATCGTGCTCCCAAAACTGGCGCCTTCACAACCCGCGCCTTGCTATCCCGAAATTACAACGCGCGCGAAAACTCCCTCCAGCTGCCAAATCCCGACACGCGAAATCCCCCTTCTAACCCTGAGCCGAAAGGGCCGCTAGTTCAAATCGGTGGGGGGTACTTTTGTAACACACCCTACATTTTGGACAAGCGCGTCCCTAAGTCATGCTTCACCCCCTCCCATCGCCCCCTTTTCGCCATTCGAAATCCCAGGCCGCCATAACCTCTCCGCTCCAGCCGCGAAACCCCACCCTCCTCCGTCCGCCACGTCACCGCTGCCCAGCCGGAGCCTCTTCCCCGACGACGTCGTCCACCGCAACAGCTCGACGTCCCTCGTCCACCTCCCCGGATGAGGATCCGTCGTCCATCTCGCCGTCCAGCCGGTTCAGCCGCCCCGTCCTCCACCTCCAAGGAGCTGCTCCGACGATCGCCTCGTCTATCGCGGCTGCTCCATCCCCACAGCGCCGCCTTAACCTGCTCCACCGGAACCGCAGCATCCTCACCGACTCCTCGGACGAAGCCGAGGCCTACTCGGCGCCACCAAAGAGGTTGTACACTCATCGCATCGCACCTTCTCCTTAACTCGACCTCCCGGCACCGACGGTGCTCCATCCCGCACCCCCATGGAGCGGCTACCTTGAAGCCGGCGCCGCGGGCGACATCTCCATGGCGGCTCTCCCCCAGTGCGAGGCCCCTTCGGCGGCGGCGTCCATACCAGCCGGATCTGCTGCTGCTGCTCCGGCTCTCGCTCGCTCGCTGCGCTGCTGCTGCTGCTCCGGCTCTCGCTTGATCGCTCGCTCGCCCAGCTGCTGCTGCTGCTCTCCCCCTCGCTCGTGCTGCTGCTCTGCTCCGATTAAGCCACACTTCAGTCGACTGAATCGACTTTTGGGTCAGTCGATTTTCAGGGGTTGGGGGGGGGCTCGCCGGAGTTAAGGAAGAACCACCCGCAGCGGGGACGGGGGCTCGCCGGAGAGGTACCCCACTATCTATCTTAGGGTTCAGGGTGGGGGGCGGGGGGCCTAGAGGGCTGGCCGGGGCGGCGGTGGCGAGTTGTTTCGGGGCGGCGAGGCGGCGCTGGGGCCGGCGGTTCGGCCGGTGGTGGCTGGCGGCTCAGGGGGGTGCAGGTTGAAGATGAACTGCAGGCCCTCCCTAAACTACATGTCAAGTGCCTCTCTGCTACCATTGCATTCAGTTTCGACAGTAGCATTCAGATTCCACAGTAAATTTCAGTTTCGACAGTTAAGTTCAGAGTCAACAGTTTTTACCTCATCTGTTGTAGTCAGGTGGTTTTTGGTGATGTTAATTTTACATCCATTTTACATCATCTATTGGAGATGCTATTAGAATCCCACTTGAGATTGACGATGTCTGTCTTGTGCTGCTTCAGCCTTGACGTCTTACGGCTCACCGGAGCTGCTCCAACGACAGAACGATCCATCACAACAGAGCAGTGCCCTGGACGCCGTCTACAGATTCCTCAGATCTTCCTCCACACCTCCGACAGCCACCTCTGCCTCAACTGCTTCAGCGACCAACCCAATGATGCTGAGGTCGACACGGCTACGGCAAAGAGGTTGTACACTTGTTGCATCACTTATTACTATACATTCACGTCGATCCATTAGGGCTATTTTGGTTCAACGGAAAAACATAGCAATAGGGAATTTTCCAATGGCACTCTACTATTCAATTATTCATGCATTTTGTTGAAAGGAATGAAGCAAAACATCCACCTGGACCTACTTTTCAAAATCCTATGCATGAAAACAAGACCAAGTGCATTAGTGCCAGAATAACATTCTAACTGTACACGCTTTCATATGGTTTCTCTTTATTTTGGCCATGTTTCTTTGCATTCCTCTGCTCTTCCAATTCCTGTAAACCAAACACCCAAGTTGACAGAAATCCTGTGTTTACAAATGCTCTGTTTACCATGTGCATTTTCCTATCCTATTCCGGTGTTTTTCCTATCCCTGCGTTTTAAGAATCATGCAAGCCAAATGAGCCCTTACAGAATTACTTCAGTTACAGGTACGTGTCGAAGGGAACTTTGTGTGGTTTGTCCTGCTCCTGCCGCGACGTCGTCCACCTCACCTGAGCTGCTCCATCGACAGAAGCATCCACCAAACCAGACATCACGACTCCTGACCGTCTTTCGCCGCCTCAGATCTCCTTCCCTGCCGCCGGCACCCACCCCAACGGCATCACCATCATCGACTCAGCAGATGAACCTGAGGAGTACACGGGTCCACAAGAGAGGTCGCACTCTTTTGTTTCTGCTTATGTTATGCATTGCTTAAACTTACCTGCTACTTTATCGTCCTGTTCAGCTCTTGGACTCCCAACTCAGGTCCAAATTAATGTTCAAACTTGAGTTCTAAATTAGTTGTGGGGCACATATCGAGGCAGCAATGAATAGTATGTCTGTCTAATATCTGGTTCACCTAGGGTATGCCTATGTTGTTCATCTTGGGTGGGAAACAAATAGTAAAGCAATCATCATCTGTCTTTTTATTAATTTAAAGCAATCATCAGCCTGCTATCATTATTTTTGGATCCATCCACTGGTTGTTACCATCACTCTAAATTTCTGCATGCTCTCCTTACATAATCTCACCATATTTTTTCGTATGCATGTCAGATATTGTACACAGTCATGCTGAACATGTAGAGAAAAAGAGAAGAGTTTTGCGCGGCAATACAATGTCATGCAGACATCGCTCCATGGTGGGTTCAATGGCAAACCCTCCCCACCCCTCTCCAGATTGTAATCCAGAGGAAGATATCTGTTCTGAGGCGGATTCAGACGCCGCTGACCACTCCTATTTACCCCCCAAGGTGTTTGCTCTACCTTGGCATGATGATGTTAGTCATATCATGCATATGTTGCCTTGCAGTGCCTACTTTTGACATCATATATGTCATCTGCTTAGTTTAGACATGTTCTGTAATGCCACCTGTTTAGTTTCTATATCATATATGGGAATTATACAGTCTCATGTCTTTTAGCCAGCCATAATATATGTGAAATGTGCAATGCCATCCTGTTTAACCAGGCATCATATATTTGAATGATATCTTGCCCATCCTTTTCTTCATTACATTTCCATTTGTCGACAATGTTTGTACATTAAACTACTCTTCCTGTGAATCAGCCATTTGGGTGGGAGATGGAAAAATCTGGAGTGAAAACAAGGCCTTCAGAGCAGACAGTGCTACCTGTCGAAGCAGATCTCTTGTTGGGTCCCGATAGCTCCTCAGAGATGGATTCAGAGACAGATGACCAGTCCTATTCCCCTACTGAGGTGTATGCTCTAACTTGGCACGGTTATACTGCTCATATCATGCATACGGTGTCTTGCATTGCATAGTTTAGACATCATATACACAATATTCAACACCATGTTCTTAGTTCAGACATCATATCGAATGCCCTCTGTTTAGCATATAAATCACATATGTGAATTAAATGATGCGATCCTGATTACTTAGATAACATGTAGGTGAATTATGTCATGCGATCCTGTTTAGTTATTCATCATATCTTTGAATTATGTTATGCTATGCTATCCAGTTTAGATAGACATCATATATGTGAAATTATGTCATGCTATCCGTTTTAGTTAAACAATATACATGTCAACTATTTCATGCCCTCTTTTTTCCACACTATCTATTGCATCTGTCTCTCATACAATGTCTGTACATTCAACTATGTTTCCTGTTTATCAGCCATTTGAATTGGAGCGGGTGATGCCAGTATCTAGCGGAATAAAAACACGGTCTTCAAATAAAACAGTGCTACCTCTTGGTGGAGATAGCACCCCGGTTGTACATGCACAAGAACCAGCCCTACCACACATAACCCAAACTCTCGCAGATTGTACCCCTACTGCGATGGACAGAGAACCAGCTTCACCCAATCTAACCCCAACCCCAGCCGATAGTAACCCAGTTCCTGTTGACACAGCACCATCTCCACCACAGAGCTCCCAAACAAGAGCAGTTAGTAAGGCAGCTCCAGTGCCCAAAGGGCCAGTACTATCACGGCGAACCCCAACTCCACCAGTTAGTACGCCTATTCCTGTGGAGGAAGCACAACCAGCCAGTCGTAGTTTAGCATCTATCGCATTTGATGTTGTTAAATCGTATGTGCGTATCTTCCCATCTTGGAAATATTATACTGAAGATGAAGGAAAATGCCAGTTGCAGGTGTTTGTCCAGGAGTTATGTGTAAGTAATGTTATTCATGGCAATTACTTTGCTTCGTCCCATACATCCTACCTCCATGATGGTTATAATACAGCAAATTTTCCCATTTTTCTCTATAGAGAAGGACCGATTTGGAAACTCAGGATGAGGTAACCTGTGCTAATACCTCTGCTATCTTCAAGAATGCTTGGTGGCAGTATCGGAATTACCTGAAGAAAACGTACTTCACCGGCAAAGAAACTCATCAAATTCCCTTACGTTCTCCTGAGACACATTTACTGGACGATGACTGGGAACGCCTTGTTCTGTACTGGTCCCGAACCAAGAATGTGGTAAGGTCTATGAGCTCATTTTCTATTTTTAAGTATTATATTCTTGCGTCTTACTGTACTCTGTTCATGTAGAACAAGTGCCTAAACCTGAAGAACAACTGTTCTAATTTAAGATTCCATTGCTATCATAGTTCAAAAAAGCGCTAGGCGTTAATTGTGCGTTTTGCCACCGCCTTGCACTTTACTGACCAAAGCGCATGCTTATGCGCAGTTATGCACAGATTAAGCGTAGTTATGCGCAATGCGTTTTGCCAACGCCTAGAGCCTAGGCGCGCTTAAGCGCTCGCTTAGGCGCGCCTTTTTTAACTATGATTGCTTTGCTCTTGTATCACTGTATTTACTGATACAAACTTATTTTTAAATTGAAGGATCCAATCGAAACTCCAATGGCACAGCAGGTATGTTCACGCATGTTTCTTTAACAGGTTTGCTCTTATCAATAGCTCTTTTGATTTCAATTTCAATTGTGTATACAGTTGACTTTCATATCATGCACATTACTAGCATCACAACAGAGCCAATAGTGTTGTTGTACATGTAGACCCGTGGTACCCATCTGAAATCTTGTTGTGCCGTGTAGTTTCCCACGCTTTGTATTCTTTCACTGCTGCTTTGTCTTGAACTGATATGATTTGAACCGTGTCTCTATTTTGATTTGGCAAGACAATGCAGTGACCATAGGACATAGATATATGTTTGTTTGATGCTTTTATTATGTACTAGTACTTGGCAATAGAAGACTTGGTAGTTTAATCCTGTCCACCTTACTAATGAACTGGTTCACCGAAATGAGTTTCATATACTAGTACATGCTAAACTTGTTATGTGTCTGCTTGTTTCTTCTTTTAGAATGCTGACAGAATATTGGGGAAGAGTGCCTTATTAAGCAATGGTAAAGGAAGTAATGCAGATAAGGTTCAGGATAGTGACACATCCTTGTTGGTCTCCAACAAAGCTGATAAAACAGCTAAGGAAGACTATCTTGAAGACAGCGAGACAACCCCAAAGTCCTGTCTTGGTTTAGTGTTCGAGTTACTGGCCACTACCGCTTGCACAAGCTATTCAAACTCACTGTCTGAATCAGTTCGGTTTCTTGAGTCTCAACTACAAGCTGAAAGACATCGATCAGCTGTGCTGCGACAAGAAGCGGAAGGACTGCGGAAGTCCCTGGAGCATTCAGATGCATACTTTCTGGTGCAACAGCAAGCGTTGGAGGATTTTAGCGCCAAACAGGACAAAGCTAATCAGCTTGCTAAGCTTATTGCCAGCATGGTGGATACCCAGGATAACGTTTCTTGAGCTCTTCTGAAGTTGTTTCAGTTATGCTCTTGTTTTGCTGCCGCGTTTATTTGCACTGGTGGCCAATTTTGACGGCCAGTGTATGTAATATGCTGCTTTGTTCCCTATATTTGCACTGGTGGCGAACTTTGATGCCCAGTGGATGTAATATGTGTAATAGCGGTAATAGGCTAGCCTTAATTGCTTGCTTATTTATTTCCTTATTGTCTTGTTTAGTTGTTTGCTTGTAGTCACTGCAGTTCTTTTTCTGTGTTTTTCTAGTGGCCACAATAGCCTATTTTTGGTAACTAGGCCAAAATAATCATGGCAACACACAGACTGTTGTAACCATGGGCCTCCTGCAGGCCGTATGATCCATGGGCCTTCGTTCGGCCGTAGGACCATTGGCCTTCTATACGGGCCGTAGGATCCATCGGCCTTCTATACGGGCCTTAGGGATCAATGGGCCTTCTACGGGCCGTAGGGTCCATGGGCCTTCTACGGGCCATACGATCCATGGGCCTTCTATGGGCCGTACTATCCATGGGCCTCATACGGGCCGTAGGATCCATGGGCCTTCTACGGGGCGTATCATCATTTCGCCATTCATGGGTCGTACTATTCGTGGACCATAACGGGCCGTTAATAGGCCGTATTTGATAACTCTATGAAAACAGCCCAACGGTTTTTTTACATGAAAACGGCCCAACGTATTAACGGTCCGCAAACGGGCCGACTGTAACGACGGGCTGAATTTGGCCCACAAGCAGAAAATGACAGTAACGGGTCGTATGTAACCGAATGCTGCAAGTGAGCCCAAGAATCAATGGGCCCTGAGAAGGCCGAAAGATAACTTGGGCTGGAAACGGCCCATGAATCTCCTACCATTGTAACCGACTCTATGTAACCCTAGCCCTCTCCGGTGTCTATATAAACCGGATGGCTCTAGTCCGTAGGACGCAACAACAATAAAAACAATCATACCATAGGCTAGCTTCTAGGGTTTAGCCTCCTTGATCTCGTGGTAGATCCACTCTTGTAAACATCCACAATATCAATATCAATCAAGCAGGATGTAGAGTTTTACCTCCATCAAGAGGGCCCGAACCTGGGTAAAACATCGTGTCCCTTGTCTCATGTTACCATCCGCCTAGACGCACAGTTCGGGACCCCCTACCCGAGATCCGCCGGTTTTGACACCGACAACGGCCCAAAGGAATAATGGGCCGTTAATGGGTATAAAGTGATACACTATTCATTACGGGCCAGTTTCACCACGGGCTGTTAATGGGCCAAGAGTTACAAAGGTCCTCATATGGGCCGAAAGAAGTCATGGGCCACACATGGGCCGAAAGTTAAAATGGGCTGAATCATATTGGACGGCCCACATGACGCTACAGGGCCTAATTCGGATAGGGCGTAACGGGCCCTGGGTTAGTGGGTTGTTAATGGGCTATATGCAAACAGGCCATTATCAGGCTTTCCGTGGGCCGGCCCGCCACCTTTTGACCAAGTCAAACGGGCCGGCCTTTTCACAGGAATGGGCCTCTGTTGGGCCGTGCCATGTGTCGCCGTATCATAGGCGCCTTCGGTCCAATGAGCGGATGACATCTGTCCCAACGGTGAGCTGACACGTGTTTCCTCCAGCCAATGATGATTTTACACGTGGAAAATCCCCATTGGTCTGGGCTGTTAACGGGTTATCGGATCCAAAACCTGACCCGATAGCTTAACGGCGTTCCGTTACGGTGGATGCCACGTGTCGGTCACCCATGACGAAAGCACTTCTATGACGCGCGATTTATCGTCATGGAAGTGGACACTTCCGTGATGATAATTTTGGTAATGTCATGGAACACTTCTACGACAGCACACGTATGACTATCTTGATTCTGTCATAAATTTGTCATGGATGTACATGCATGAAAAAAAGCACGACCTACTGTGACAAACCCGTATCATCACAGAAGTGAATTTTTTTTGTAGTGCACTATGCCGCCCCCATCAACCACACCGCCCCGAGGGGCATCCCCGGCAAGGAGCCAGACACTGAGCCCATGCGCACGGAGGAGGACGAGGTAGACTTGGGCACTGGTAGCTCCGTCCCGGCAACGGACGTTTGCGGGGAGGGGGCACTTCTTCTCAGGCCAGCACGGGTGAGTTATTGACCTTCTTTATTCTTATTTTTCTTTTCTTGATTTTGGCCCTACCTCATCTCCTCTTTCGGCATCCAGATCACCCCCTCGACAAACCAGGAGGACACCGACACCATCATCAAGGATGTCGCCGCGGACGCCATGGCTGAGGCTCACAAGGTCGCCGCCGAGGAGGCCACCGAGACCATGGCCGAGGATGCCGCCAAGGGGCTTCCCGAAGAGACCGGCGAGGCTACCGCCGAGGGCGCCGGTAAGGGCACTGCCGAGAAGGCCGGCAAGGGCGCTGCCGGGGAGGCCGGCAGGGACGCCACCGAGGAGGAGGTGGTTGACGATCAACCCTCCTCGTCTGCTGCCTCCGGCTCCGGCAGATATCTGAAGGTGAGCGATGACTTGTTCGTCCACCTCCCCGGGATAGTGAGCACCAGGGCGCCGGCCAAGGGGGAGGTGTTCGATGACAAAGTGCTCACCGCCGCCGGGCTCGAGGTTGTCGAGGAACCGAGCGCCGGTGGCAGTGGCACCCAGGTGGAGCAGCTTCTTCGGGCCATGGGCGCGAGCTTCTGGAAGCTGCAGGCGCTCCACCGCGCCCGCCTGGACAAGGCGAAGTCCAACGAGGCAGTGGCGGGCCAGGCGGAGGCGGATGCCGGGAAGCACGTCACCGAGGCGTAGGCCTGGTTTCACCAGGCCCACGAGGAGCTGAAGGCCACCCATGGCCAGCTGGCGCAGCGCGAGCTAGAGCTTCTCCTGAAGCAGGCCGACATCGAGAAGACCCAGGAGGAGGCGAGGGAGGAGGCCTCCAAGGCTGAGGCCATCTGGTCCCAGCGCCAGGCCGAGATGGACTCCCAAGAGGAGGACCTCGCCGCCCGTGAGGCGTCGCTTGCCGTCGGCACTGCACGGCAAGGACGAGGAGGTCGAGAAGCTTGCCGCAGCGCGGACCCGTGAGCTGGAGCATAAGCACAAGGAAGCGTTTGATTCCCAAGCTCTGGCCCACGACAACAAGGTGAAGGAGCTGGAGGCGGAGCGGGACGGCCTGAATGCCAGGGCTGATCAGTTGGCGAAGGAGAGGGACACGGCCAGCTGCGCCCTGACGGTGGCGCGGGACGACATCCTTGCCAAGGCCGAGCAGCTCGCCCGCGCCAATGACTCCATCAAGGACCTGAAGCTGAAGCTGGCGGGTCTTGAGAAGACACTCACGAAGGCCAAAGCCCGGGAGAGAGCCCTGACCAAGAGCCTGGCGGAGGAGAGGCAGCTGCGGAAGAACGACGCCGCCAACCACGCGGATTTCGTGAAGGGCGGGAACCTCTGGATCAGCCGCCTCGCCAACGTCGCCAACGGGATCACCAAGCAGTTGGCGGACATGGGGATGCCGGACGTGGCATACACCCCGGAGCCGAACATGAGCCCCAACGCCAAGCTGACCCTGTTCTTCGAGGGCGTTCTTGGCGCCCTAGAACGATTTGACTCCAACCGGGCGAGCTCCCTGGCCAGCGAGGCCCGGACACTTTGCCGGGGCGCCATGACCAAGGTCCTCACCAAGCTGGCTATCTGGAACCTCGAACATGACTTCGACGCCGTGCTGGATAGCTTGCCGGACGATGCATACCTCTCAGTGCTCGAGGAGCGCATCGAGCCCATCATCAGCCGCGTTGGCGGAATTCAGAGGGTTGAGGGCCAGCGCCGGGATTAGGCACCCCATTTCTTGTTGCCGTTGCGGGTTTACTACCAATACAATTCATATCTTTAGTTAGAACCGCGGCAACAATTGATGAAATATAACGCTGCAGTGTTTTAAATCGATGCATGTTATTTCCCCGTTCAACCCCTCCTTGTATGTCCACCCTACACCAATTGGGCAGGCTTGCTGGCGCGTGAAACCAAACCGCGGCGCTTTGAAGGACGGGTCCTTTAGCGGCCGGCAGGGTGTGCTTGCTTTCGTGCGAACCACCTTGCCATTCTCGGGGCGGCCGCTCGAAGTGTCGAGCGGACTCAAGATAGAACGAGAGCGTTGCCAATAGCAGAAGGCCACCCTGTCGTTCTCGGCACAGACACTCGATCTGTCGACCAGACAAGAAACAAACCAAGGGCGTTGCCAATAATGGAAGGGCCCCACTGCGTGCAGGTTTCTTATACAAAGGAAAGATCTCTGATGAGGATAACTTGATATAAAAAGGAATTACTCAGAGTTTTTGCATGACATAGCTTCCCTGTTGTCGCGTGAATGCTTGCTGCATCCGCTGATGGTGGCGCTTGTTTGCTCGCCTTCTTCCTTGGAAGCCATGGCGACAGAGAACTGCTAGGCTGATGACTGAACCTGATCCTCACTACTGCGCGCCACCCCTACCTGGCGCGCCAAAGATGTCAGTGGAAATGACACCTATGGGATCACAAAAATCCCTACTATGCTTGTGGGGCGCGGGGTCGTGAGAAGAGCGGGATCAGCAGTCAGCACAAGCACTCGGGTCGTTTACCCAAGTTTGGGCCGCGAGGATGCGTAATACCCTAGTCCTGCTTTGATGTGTTCTTGGAGTTCTTGAGCTAGCTACAACGGGTGCAACTTGTCCAAGGATACGAATCTCACTCTCCTGGATGCCTTGGGCCTCCTTTTATAGTCAACGGAATCACCACAGTGGCATACATGAGGTGGCATCAGTGTACTGTGGCTAAGCTTATCGCTTAGCCATTACGGGACAAGATGCACTTAATGCGCCATCTGATGTGCCCCCTTGGTTTACTGCTGCCTCACCCTGCTTCGACACGCGCCTGGTCCAGCGAGGCGGTCAGCGCCATGTAGGCTGGCAGGCTGCTGAGGTGGCGCAGTGGTAGGGACTTCATGAAGATTTGCATGCCACCATGTAGGCATGCTCTGAGTTGGCTTGGAAACCTCACATCGACACGCAGGTGCCTGCCTAGCTGGTGGGCTGGCAACTGCATGGGAGCGGTGGCAGAAACTTGGCGAGTGCGGGCCTGGCTATGGCCCCGCATATGTCCTCGGCAAGGGTCTTGCCGTGGTGTCATGGTCGTCCCCGCCAAGGATCTTGTCGGGGGTCTCATGAGTTTCCTTGGCGAGGATCTCGTCGAGGTCCGTCGTCTTCTAATCCTCATTTGATTTGGAGTGATTCTTGTCTTCACAAAGATCTACATGCCATCAAGGAGGCACCTCCCGAGCCTTGGTCTCAATGTGGTTGGTGGCGTTGGAAAACCTGGGGCTCAAGGGTGGCACGCCCTGCTGGCATTGGGTGAGCAGTCTCGGCAGGGTCCTTGCCGGGACCATGGAGGTCGCCCGGCAAGGATCTTGCCGGGGGAAACCACCTCGCCTTCTTGCTCTTCGTGCCTCCGTCTTGGCATTGCTTTGACCATCTTGCGGTTTTGGCTCCTCCCTCTACCCCGCTAAGCATGGTCATGGGCGCGGCTCCTCCCTCTAACTGCCCGTGCACAAGTAAGGGGCACAAAGGAGCGCCCCTACTATAGTACACCGACAATGATCCATTAATAAGGTTAATCAAGTCTTATTAATAACCACCTTCGATTCACATGAAACAGAAGAACTTTCGTAAAACACTAAGTTACCTCCACGGGGATATGCATGTCCCCAACAATAAGCATTTGATATTTCTTTTTGGCAGTAGGTAGAGGTAGTTGAAAACCTCCAATAGTGAGTGTCAGAGATTTTTCAATAACATTAATAACATTCACTTGGAATTGTTTCTTCTGAAAGTGCACCGTATGCTCATTACCATTGATATGAAAAGTGACCTTGCTTTTATTGCAATCAACAGCAGCCCCTGCAGTATTCAAAAAGGGTCTACCAAGGATAATCGACATGTTGTCGTCCTCAGGCATCTCATGTATAACAAAGTCAGTTAAGATAGTAACATTTGCAACAACAATGGGCACATCCTCACAAATACCGATAGGTATGGTAGTTAATTTGTTAGCCATTTGCAAAGATATTTCAGTAGGTGTGAGTTTCTTCAAATCAAGTCTTTTATATAAGGAGAAAGGCATAACACTAACACAAGCTCCTAAATTACATAAGGCAATTTTGACATAATTTCTTTTGATGGAGTAATGTATAGTTGGTATTCCTGGATATCCAAGTTTTTAGGTACTCCATCTTTAAAATAATAATTGCAAGCATGGTGGAGATTTCAGCTTCCAGTATCTTCCTTTTATTAGTGATGATGTCTTCCATATACTTTGCATAAGGGGCCATTTTTAAGATATCAGTCAAGCAAGTGCGCAAAAAGACTGGCCTAAGCATTTTAGCAAAGCGTTCAAACTCTTCATCATATTTTTCTTAGTTGATTTAGGTGGAAAGGGCATCGGTTTCTGAACCCATGGTTCTCTTAATTTTCCATGTTTCCTAGCAACAAAGTCTCTTTTATTGTATCTTTTATTTTTAGGTTATGGGTTATCAAGATCAACAGTTGGTTCTATTTCAACATCATTACCTGGTTCCTTATCATTGTCTGGTTGAGTGCCTTCATGAACATCATCATTTTCTTTTTCATTATCACTAGGAGGATGTTCATTACCAGATTGAGTTGCAGCAACAGAAATAGAAACATCATTATTATCTTCAGGAGGTTTTTCTTTCTTAGGTTCACTAGAGGTATGCAAAGTCCTATCATTTTTCTTTTCTTTTTATTTTTAGAAGGAGTAGGTGTTGTTAATTCTTTGAGAGTCTTTTTCAATTCTTTTAGGGTGTCCTACATGATAAAGTGATTCCTGGGTCATTTTACATCCACTAGTTGCTACTCTAACAGCAAAGTCATTTATATTGTTATACATTTCATCAAATAATTCTCTTTGAGATTTAGAACCTTGTTCTAGTTGGGTTTGAACGATAGAGGCATGTTTTCCTACACCTCTAACATCATTGGAGATTCTTAATAACAAGTCACTCAAGAGAGCAATCATATCAGAATTATATTTCAATTGTTTCATACCATTGGCATTGAACTGATCTTGATTTCTAACGTAGTTGTCAAACTCATAACGACATTGACTAGGATGTTTATTGTAAGGGATATTACTTTCATAAAATTTCATTAAATAATTTACCTCTACCACCCTTGGCGGTGGTGTGTCAAGTCCATGTATTTCTTCAATAGGAGGTAAATTTTTAACAACCTCTACTTAATACATTTTTCCTTCATACTTTTCTTTGCCTCTTGCCTATCCTCAGGACTAAGATATAAGATACCCCTCTTCTTCTAAGTGGGTTTAGGCGGTGTTTCAAGGGGATTCCAATCAACATAATTTTTCAATATATTATTCAATAATTCCTCAGCTTGTTCAATAGTTTGCTCCCTGAAAACACAACCAGCACAACTATCTAGGAAGTCCTTAGAAGCATTGGTTAGTCCATTATACAAGATATCAAGTATTTCATTTTTCTTAAGTGGATGATCAGACAAAGCATTAAGCAATTGGAGAAGCCTTCCCCAAGCTTGTGGGAGACTCTCTTCTTCAATTTGCATAAAGTTAAATGTTTCCTATAAGGCAACTTGTTTCTTATAAGCAGGATTTCCCCCCAGAAAAGTAATAAATCATATCCTGGGGACTATGCACACAACCAGGAGCAAGAGTATTGTACCATATCTTAGCATCACCCTTTAATGAGAATGGAAATACTTTGAGAATATAGTAGTAAAAAAATTCTCATCATGAGAAAAAAGGGTGGCTATATCATTTAACTTAGTGAGGTGTGCCACAACAATTTCAGTTTCGTAACCATGGAAAACATCAAATTCAACCAAAATAATCAACTCTAGGTTGACAGAGAATTCATAATCCTTGGCATCAACAAAGATAGGTGAAGTAGCAAACTTAGGGTCACATTTCATTCTAGCATTCAAAGATTTCTCTTTCAGTTTGCATAATAATTTCTTAAGATCGTCTCTATCATTGCAAGCAAGAAAGTCTCTAGCGGTCTCCTCATCCATAACATAACCTTCAGGTATCTTATGCAATTCATATCTAGGAGAGCTAGGCCTAAAGGTGTTTCAAGATTTTTGTTTCAAGTACTTCATCAGTTTCAGCACTCTCAATATCTTTATTCTAGCAATTTGTTAATCAAGAAATTCACCTAGTGACGCATTATCATCAAGCAAGGTACTAGCAACATCATGAGTATCATTCATAGTAGAAGTAGCATCATCAATAACTTACGACATATCAGGATTAATAGCATGTGGTAGTGTTGCAAGTATACTCAAACTGGAAGGTGAATCAAGTGCAAAGCTAGATGGCATTTCCTTACCTCCACTCGTCTTAGAGGAAAAAAAATCTTAGTCTTGGTATCCTTCAGATTCTTCATAGTGATAAATTGATAATAATCCCAAGTGACTCAGCAAATATAGCTATGGTCCCCAGCAACGGTGCTAGAAAAAGGTCTTGATAACCCACAAGTATAGGGGATCACAACAGTTTTCGAGGGTAGAGTATTCAACCCAAATTTATAGATTCGACACAAGGGGAGCCAAAGATTATTTGAAGGTATTAGCAGTTGAGTTGTTGATACATCTCCATCGTATCTATAATTTTTGATTGTTTCATGTCAATATTATACAACTTTCACATACTTTTGGCAACTTTTTATATGATTTATTTGGACTAACTTACTTATCCAGTGCCCAGTGCCAGTTCCTCTTTGTTCCATGTTTTTGTTTTGTAGAAAATCCATATAAAATGAAGTCCAAATGCAATAAAAATCTACGGAGAATTATTTTGGAATATTTGTGAATTTTAGGAGGTGGAATCAATGTAAATAGAGGCCCGAGGTCACCACAACTCACCAGGGCGCGCCACTTGGGCCCAGGCGCGACCTGGTGTATCATGCCCTCCTCAAACGTCGGTTGGAGATATACTTCGGGCACAAGGAAGCTTATATCCAGAAAACAATTGTGTAAAAATCTCAGCGCAATCGGAGTTATGGAACTTCGGGAATTTAAGAAACCGTGAAGAGCCAGATCTGGGGAGTGCGAAACAGAAGAGAACAGAGAAGGAGATCCAATCTCGTAGGGGCTCTTGCCCCTCTGCCACCATGGAGTCCATGGGCCAGAGGTGGAACCCTCCTCCCATCTAGGGGGGAGGCCAAGGAAGAAGAATAAGGAGGGGGGCTCTCTCCCCCTCTCTCCCCCGTGGCGCCGGAGTGCCGCCGGGGCTAGGATCGTGACGGCGGTCTACACCAACTGTCTTGCTACTGTCAATGCCAACTCTCTCCCCCTCTATGCAGTGGTGTAACACCCCTTCTCCCCGCTATAATCTCTACTTAAACATGGTGCTCAACTCCATATATTATGTCCCAATGATCTATGGTTATCCTATGATGTTTGAGTAGATCCGTTTTGTCCTATGGGTTAATCGTGATCTTGGATGGTACGATTGTATATTTTATTTTTGGTGCTGTCATATGGTGCCCTCCATCTCGTGCAAACATTAGGGGACCCCACTGTAGGGTGTTGCAATATTTTCATGGTTCGCTTATTGTCAGTGTTGCGGGGTATGCCAGCAACCTAAACATGGATAGTGTGTATGGGAGTAAAGAGGACTTGATACTTAATGCTATGGTTGGGTTTCATAACCTTAACTATTTTTAGTACTTGTGTATGCTTGCTAGAGTTCCAATCATAAGTGCATATGATCCAAGTAGAGAAAGTATGTTAGCTCATGCCTCTCCCTCATATAAAATTGCAAGGATGATTACGGGTACTTGTTATTGATTGCCTAGGGACAAATGACTTTCTTGTTGACAAAACCTATCTACTTTTACCACCTTGGAATCTATTCATAGTTTTATTCTCGCAAAGTACTCATAGTTTTATTCTTGTGAAATAGTTTCATACTTGTTCTAGGTAAAGCAAACTTCAAGTGTGCGTAGAGTTGTATCGGTGGTCGATAGAACTGGAGGGAATATTTGTTCTGCCTTTAGCTCCTCGTTGGGTTCGACACTCTTATTTATCAAAGAAGGCTACAAACGATCCCCTATACTTGTGGGTTATAAAGACTTTTTTCTGGTGCCGTTGCCAGGGAGCAATAGCGTGGGGTGATTATTCTCGTTGTGTGCTTGTTTGGTTTATCACTAAGTAGTTTTTATTTCCTTTTTAAGTTCTCTATCTTTAGTTATGAATATGGAACACAAAACACCAAAAAATTAGTTGTACTTGCTACTCATGGAGATGGGGAACCTCCTAAAACCCTTAATGCTCGTTATGTGAAAAATATTATGCACTACTTTGATAATCCTGAGAAAACACCATTTAACTTGATAATGGGAGTAACATTGGATCAATGTGAATACTTTAGGGATTATCGCTTGACACAAAAAAGGAAACTTTTATGGGATCAAATTTATATGTTGCATTGGTATGCTCGGGATTTATGCTTGAGATATGATTTTACTTGTTGCTCTAGGATGAATGCTCCACACCTTCCCTTTTCATGCAAATTTAATGCTAGTGAAACCTTAGATTCTTATGCTACTGGTATATATGATTACTATGATGTGGAACGAATAGAAGAATTTGTTGCTTTTAAGGGTGCTTATGAAATTGAATCTTTGTTTGAAAAGTATGACGATTTTGATGATTCAGTTTATAGACCTGAAAATTTTGCTATCCTTAAATATTGCTATGATAACTATAAATACAATTCCGATATTGATGCATTTATTGAGAAAGTCTCCACTGTCCTAGAAGAGACTAATATTTTACAGGAGTCTATGGAAGAAGGAATTGATGAAACTGTGAGCTCATTGGATGAAAAGATGATGAGGAGAGAGAAGAACAAAAGGAGGAAGAGCGGATTGATCACCCGTGCCCACCTTCTAATGAGAGTAACTCTTCAACTCATACATTATTTAATGCCCCTTCATTCTTACCGAAGGATGAATGTTATGATAGTTGCTATGATCCCATTGATTCGTTTGAAATATCCCTTTTTGATGAACTTGATGCTTGATATGCTTGTGGCCATGATGCCAATATGAATTATGCTTATGGGATGAACTTGTTGTTGTTCCTTATGTTAAACATGAAATTGTTGCTATTGCACCCCACACATGATAGTCCTATTATATTTTTGAATTCTCCAAACTACACTATATCGGAGAAGTTTATTCTTATTAAGGATTATTTCGATGGGTTGCCTTTTACCGTTGCACATGATGATTTTGATGAATATAATATGCATGTGCTTGCTACTCCTACTTGCAATTATTATGAGAGAGGAACTACATGTCCGCCTCTCTATGTTTCCAACACGAAAAAATTGCAAGAAACTACTTATGCTATGTATTGGCATTTACTTGATGTGCATGAACTGTTCTTGTATGACATGCCGATGCATAGGAAGAGAGTTAGACTTCGTCATTGCGTAATATGTGTTGCTTTGTGCTCACTACTAGATGCCAAATCATTGCTAATTAAAGTTGGCTTCGATATACCTTGGGATCCAGGTGGATCCATTACTTGAGCACTTTATGCCTAGCTTAATAGCTTTAAAGAAAGCGCTACCAGGGAGACAACCCGGAAGTTATAGAGAGTCCCTTTATTCTATTGAGTGCTTTTATAAAGTTTAAAAAAATATAGAGGGGAACTTAAAACTTTTCACGAAAGAGAAGCGATTGAAAGGTGATGCATTGCGGAAGTGAGGGTCGACCTTGAACACTTGTGTTCATGCTCATGGAAATGATGTAGAATTTTTCATGAAGATTATCACAATAATAATTATCCCCTTGTACAATTCAATTGTATTATAAAAATAATGTGCCAAGATTTGCCTTTAGGATGGGTAGATTGCTTGTTGGTATGTGCGGTGCAGAAACAGAAACTTTGGTTGTAGCGCACGATTTTACATTTTTTACTAGAGCGACCAAAGGTTCTGAATTTTTTTGCAAAGTCCTTCTATAAATTTGTTTTATTTTCTCATATTTTTTTCATAATTTTTGGAGTACCATAAGTATGATAGATGTTCAAATTGCTACAGAATGTCCTGTTTAAGACATATTCTGTTTTTGATGCATTGTTTTGCTTGTTTTGACAAAATTATCTATTCTATCGGTGGTATAAGCCATGGAAAAGTTATATTAAAGTAGCTAAATGCAAAAACAAAATATGAATTGGTTTGTAACAGTACTTATAGTAGTGATTTGCTTTATTATACTAACGGATCTTACCGAGCTTTCTGTTGAGTTTTGTGTGGATGAAGTGATCAAAGATCAAGGAGGTCTCGATAGGAGGAGAGGAGGAGAGGCAAGAGCTCAAGCTTGGGGATGCCCAAGGCACCCCAAGTAAATATTCAAGGAGACTCAAGCATCTAAGCTTGGGTATGCCCTGGAAGGCATCCCGTCTTTCTTCAGCAAGTATCGGTATGTTTTCATCTTTGTTTCGTTCATATGATATGTGTAAATATTGGAGCATCTTTGGCATTTAGTTTTGATTTTTCTTTTATGCACCATGCTAGTATGAGATAGTCCATGGTTGATTTATAGAATGCTCATTGCACTTCACTTAAATCTTTTGAGTATGGCTTTATAGAATGCTTCATGTGCTTCACTTATATCATTTGAAGTTTGGATTGTTTGTTTCTCTTCACGTAGAAAACCAATGTTCATAGAATGCTCTTTTGCTTCACTTATATTTGTTAGAGAATGATCTTTTGTATAAAGAATTAAACTCTCATGCTTCACTTATATCTATTTAGAGAGTCAGCAAGAATTGGTCATTTGCATCGTTAGTCGCAAAATCCTACATTAAACTTGTGGATCACTGAATATGATATGTTTGATTCCTTGCAATAGTTTTGCGATATAGCGATGGAATATGTGGGAAGTACTAGTAAATAGTTGTGGTTAGTAAGAATATTGGTGTTAAGGTTTGTGATTTCTGAAGCATGCACGTATAGTCTCTCGTTATGCCGGGAAGTTGGAGCATAATTTATCCTTGATTGTCTATCTTTGTGTGAAGGTCAGGGGCGCACGATGGTTAACTCCTACCAACCTCCCCCTAGGAACATGCATAGTATTACTTTGCTTCGAGGGCTAATAAACTTTTGCAATAAGTATATGAGTTCTTTATGACTAATGTGAGTCCATGGATTATACGCACTCTACAATGTGAGTCCATGAATAATATTTCGGAGGTGCCGCAGGCGCGTGCAAGTGTGGTCTGGACTCCGAACGGACAACGGAGAGAACTGGCGGGACCCGAAGGGATGCAAGTTTTGAAAAACATGCGGATGAAATGCAGATGATGACATGAGACAAGATGCATAACAAGAACAAAATGCAAAACAACAGACAAAAACCCAACCACGAAGGAAATAATAAATCACATAGCCGGAAATGGCAAGAGTCGGAGTTACGAATATGGAAAGTTGTATCCGGGGAGTTACAAAAGCTAACCTTCCACATCGCCCCATTCATAAGTCGCTATCAAGCGCTACTGGGACGTGAAGCTTTCGCCCGCTTTAACACAATACCACATTATGCATCCCTTACACTCAAAATGCCTGGTCCATGAGGCATCATCTCATTAAAGGGAAATATCAATTGATCCCCAAAGTACGGGTAATGGTGCGGCCGCCTGGACAGTCGCACACTAATCCAGCCCTACTATCCCGGACACGGCTCGACGAGTCCGGCGTAAACATACAAAGGCTTAATAGCCGCATAACCCTGTTCAAGGGGCTCCGCGTGTTTACGCCAGGAGACAATATGGCTCAATTTTGCTCATGTCTCTGTACTATATTTTGTTTATTTTAATATAGATTTCTCGCACGATTATTTTTTACTAAGTTCCTCTCTTTCGCAGACGAACACCGTGCTACGCCCGTCCAGGATACGGCACAACGGAGACACAGGCGCAGACGTGCAGTAGGGACCCGTTTTAAGGATTCTTTTCAGATTAAGACCCTGCGTAAACCTTTTTTACTGTCTCTTGTTGACAACATTCCCCGGTTTTCGTAATAACCGAGGAGGAGGCTGGCGTCTTGGCATGTGGCCACGCCAGAATTTTGCGCGTACCTGGACACCAGGGGCTTTTTTACCAAGGGCTTTGGTTCGTCCCGTCTTCATAAAGACCGAATACCTTAGGGAATGTTCGGCGTCGCGAGTTTGGCCTTATACGCATCAGCTCCAAATCATGTCTTTGGTAAAATGTTGGGTTTGCCCGGCTCCTGTGTTTTGCAGCCTTACGTTCCGCTATATCGGCTAACGCGGCACCAGGAGAACTACTGCGATTGTGCCTCGGTTCGGCCAGGCGAGCACCTCAGTAGAGAAAGCCGAAAACTGACTGTCATGATATAGCGAGAGACTGGTCAACCACTCGATGACTCTCGGAATCTTTAGGATTCCTCCGCATTAACAAAGGGCCGCTTCCCGGTCAGGCACATACGTGCCCCGAATTCGGGCGAGCGTGGTGCCTCTAGGGGCTATTAAGTAGCCCCACTGTCAAACTCCTATGGCTAAGTGAAAGTGATAAAGCATTATAGTCCGGTTGCCTAGTTCGCTGCGCTATCACCTCCTTTGTAGGACCAAGACGTTGGATTAAGTGTGAAAAGGCGCCTTTTTGGAAACACCCTTGCATTATATGCGTGGGGGCTGAAGCCAACGACTGCTATCTTTCAGGTTATATACACATATACATTAACGGCCGCACAGGAGGTATTATAATTCTTGCAAGCACAAGTATAAAAAGATTTTATATTCTATCAAAATATTCCTTTTACAATAGCACATGCTATTCGAACATAACATCCTTCGAGCACTGCGCTTCTATTAAACGAGCGCCCGGAAGAACTTCCTCAAAGTAGTGCTTGGCAGGTACTCGGCTTTCGTCCGAATCCCGGGATGCAACAAAACTAGCGTTCATATCCGCCCAGTACGTCTTGACACGGGCAAGACCCATTTGTGCACCCTCTATGCACGTTGACCTCTTCATTGCATAAACATGCGACACCGAACCAAGGAAATGCTGCACCAAGCTAAAATAACTCTTCGGCTCTGGCTCTTCCGGCCACAAATGACTCGCAACATACCTCATGGCGTGTCCGGATAACCTGTTCAGCTCTGCCCAGGCGGCCAAATGGTCGGATACCGAAAGTGGGCGTTGTGGATTGTGGAACAGCGACCAAAAAAGTTCTTCCAATTCATGGTCACCTCGACCTTGGAAGTGTTCGGTTGCGTCTGCCGCACTCGCTGCCAAATACAGATAAGTGTTTTCCGCACTCCACTGCCGGTCTAACGTAGCATACTTAGGATCCTCAAACTTCATCCGCAGCATATAGGGCTTTCCATCCGTGATATCTCCGGCCTGACGTAGCTCCTCCTTCATAGGTCTCATTGCAGAGCGAGTATCCTTGGCCTCTGCAGTGATCTTCTCAAGGTCCTTCTGAGCCGCCCTATCTTCTTGTTCGAGAAATTTACAACGGTCGGCAGCATCCTTCAATTTTATAGCCATCTCAGCTATTACATTCTTGCTCTGGCAGTGAGCAGCCTGTTCGGCTTTTAGCTCTTCAGCCACCTTAACGGCAGCCGCATCACTTTTCCTTGCTTGCTCCTTGGCTCGGGCAAGTTCCGCCCGAATGTTATCCACGGCAGCAGCACTATCTACATTAAGCACATACCTTATAAGGTACGAGCATCGAACTCCTCTTATCAGATGTCTGTGGAGCGTACCTTGTGCCTCGTCTAGCCGCTTATTTACAAGCGCGATGTCGGGATCCGCCACGTCAAGTTGCCGCTTTAGCTCAGCAGATTCATCAGTCCGGCTAGCCACCGAACGCCTCGCCACCTTCATAAAAAGGTGACATATTACACCTGGGGTTATGATCCTCTGTGCGCCATCACTTTTGACGACACATAGAGTCTCAAGGGCTACTATTTATACAGGCGCATTTTATATATGCGGCTCTACCAAAAGGTTCACCTTTTCACGTACCTCAAAGCCTCTCACTAAACTCCTGGCGGCCTCGTACAATCCGCTTTCCGCGGATGAAATCCTTCCTATCACCGTGTTCATCAATATACAATGTTCTTCTGAGACGGACTCTCGCCCAAGCAGATCCCTCAGCCCCTCCGACCGCGCACCAGAGGGTGCCAGACTAGCCCGACGACCTTTTTCAGGGTACGGACTTGGAAAAACCCTCCGGGACGACACCTCGAGGTCGCCTGCCTCATAAGACGGTGCAGCTAGGGGAGGCATTTCGCTCTCCATCATCTCCGGACGAAGATCCCCTAAAGACGAGCTCTGCTGAGAAGGGTTGAGATCCGAACTGGAAGGTAATATTTTGGTTATCTTCGTCAGAAATAAAACAGGGATTCCGCTCATTTTGGAACCCCTCTCTTTACTTACGGCTCGGAGGAGAGCTGATCCCCTTGAGGGCGCAATGCGGCCGGGGAATTCTTCGGCGCCCGATCCTCTGACGAATATTTCTTCCCCGTTTTGAGGTCATCCCCTCCGGGTCTTCACAGGCAGTCCTTTTCTTTCCCAGGTTGGGGAAATTCTTGATTCGTCCCTTCCTGACAGCCTCCTTCGCGGAGGCGGTAGCTCCTTGGTTCCCCACTTTGCCCTCTGCCGAAAGCATAATCTCTAGCGTCCTGGTTAACATGGGATCCGACACGGTCTCGGGCAGGGGGGCTGGACACCTGATAAGCTTTGCCTTCGCTATCCACTCCTGTTCAAAGGATATCTTTGTTAAAGGGCAATTTTATGATGAAAATACGGATGGCGTGTCCAAATACGGGGCTACTTACTTGAGCATCCGGGCAATTGCAGCTCAGACCTGCATCCTCCGACAAGTCCGGACACCTTGCTTGTGATCCGAAGAACAATTTGTACATCTCCACGGGCGTCATGCCCATAAAATGCTGGAGGACTCGCGGTCCCTCCAGATTCAATTCCCACAGGCGGAGAGGGCGACGTTTGCAGGGCAGCATGCGGCGAATCATAATAACTTGCGCCACTACGGTCAAGTTAATATCTCTTTCTAGGAGATCTCGAATGCAGTCCTGCAGTAGGGGCACGTCTTTGTACGGCCCCCAGATAAGCCCTTCATTGACCCATGACGCTCGCCGTGGTGGGGGACCCGAGCGAAAAGCAGGTGGCGCCACCCATGTGGTGCCCCTGGGGGCTGTGATGTAAAACCAGTCCCGTTGCCATAAGCCGAACTCCTCTTGGAAAGAGCCCTCGGGCCATGGAGCGTCGGCCATCTTGCTTATGATAGCTCCTCCGCACTCAGTGTGCTGCCCCTCGATCATCTTCGGTTCCACCTTGAAGGTTCTAAGCCACAATGTGAAGTGAGGAGTAATATGGTGGAAGGCCTCACACACGACAATGAATGATGAGATTTGGAGGATGGACTTCAGAGCTAAGTCGTGGAATTCCAGCCCGTAATAAAACATAAGCCCCCTCACGAAGGGATCGATCGGGAAGCCTAGCCCCCGAAGGAAGTGAGATGTGAACACCACGCCCTCACCGGGCTGGGGAGTGGGAATGGCCTTCCCTTAAGCAGGCAGCCTATGCGAGATTTTGCTGGTTAGATACCTGGCATCTCTCAGCTTTCGCACGTCTTCTTCTGTAACGGAGGAAGGCATCCACCAGCCTTGAAGGTTGAAGCCGGACATCGTCGAAGGTCCTAAGCGCCTAAAACTAGAGCTTTGGGTGTTGGAACTCGAGGCGAGGGGCGGATTCGATTGGATTGAAAAGAAAGGAGTCGAGCCTTGGTCTCTTTATAAAGGGGTTGAATACCAAGAGCCCTCCCCGTAACCGTTTGGGACTCGCTTTCAATTAGGGAGTCATACCAAAGGCACGGTTGGGTTACCCACGCCCGTATTGATGAGAATCCCGGAATAAGGGGACATGATCTCTGCTTTGACAAGACATGCCAAGGAAACCGCCTCGCTAAATGTGCTGAGGGGGAACGGTAAAACGATTCGTATAAAGGCTTGGCCGTGGCGTGATGTCACGCTGCGGAATACGTCAACAGATTAGATTTGTGCAGATATTATTCTCTCTACGGTGGTATGTGGAACTTATTTTGCAGAGTCGGACACTATCCTTGTGTTCAACATCTTCTATGAAGTATTCGAAGGAGGAACCCGCCTTGCAATGCCGAAGACAATTTGCGCGCCGGACTTGTCGTCATTGAAGACTTGTTCAGGGGCTACTGAGGGAGTCCTGGATTAGAGGGTGTCCGGATGGTCGGACTATGACCTTTGGCCGGACTCCCGGACTATGAAGATACAAGATTGAAGACTTCGTCCCGTGTTCGGATAGGACTTTCCTTGGCGTGGAAGGCAAGCTTGGCGATATGATATGAAGATCTCCTCCCATTGTAACCGACTCTGTGTAACCCTAGCCCTCTCCGGTGTCTATATAAACCAGAGAGTTTTAGTCCGTAGGACGAACAACAATCATACCATAGGCTAGCTTCTAGGGTTTAGCCTCTCTGATCTCATGGTAGATCCACTCCTGTACTACCCATATCATCAATATTAATCAAGCAGGAGTGGGGTTTTACCTCCATCGAGAGGGCCCGAACCTGGGTAAAAACATCGTGTCCCTTGTCTCCTGTAACCATCCGCCTAGATGCACAGTTCGGGACCCCCTACCCGAGATCCGCCGGTTTTGACACCGACACCTACCTATTATGTCTTTTCCATGGCCATTCCGAGATATATTGCCATGCAACTTCCACCGCTTCTGTTTGATGACTTGAGCATTCATTGTCATATTGCTTTGCATGATCATATAACTGGCATCGTAGTTGTGGCTCAGCCACCATTCATCATTTTTCATACATGTTACGCTAGATCATTGCACATCATGGTACATGCCACAAGCATTCATATAGAGTCATGCTTTGTCATAGGTATCGAGTTTGAATTTTTACATATTTTGAGTTATAAGTAAGTAGAAGTGTGATGATCATCATTATTCATCTTTAGAGCAGTGCCCAAGTGAGGAAAGGATGATGGAGACTATGATTCCCCCACAAGTCTGGATGTGACTCCGGACAATGAGAGAAAGAAAAAAAGGAAAAGAAAAAACAAGAAAAAAAAGGAAAAAAGAAAAAGAAAAAAAGAAAAAAAGGAAGAAAGAGAAAAAAGAAAAAATAAAGAAAGAGAGGAGGGGCATTGTTACTGTCAGATATCTGGTTCCGGCAAAACCCTTGAGGTTCGAACTCTGGGGTGCGCACGAATATCTTCTCCCTACCAAAACATGCCCAAAACTTCGCCATGATTCTAAGCTAGCACGATGAACAACACAAGAGACACAAGATTTATACAGCTTCGGGCCACCGTCGTGGTGTAATACCCTACTCCTGTGAGTGGTGTGGTGGATTGCCTCTTGGGCTGATGATGAACAGTACAGAGGAAGAACAGCCTCGCGAGGGGTGTTCTTGTGGTGGTGTGCTCGGAGAGGAATTGATCCGTCTCTGTTGGCTCTAGATGAGGTCATCTCTCTACTGTGGTGGCTATATCTATTTATAGAGGCCCTGATCCTCTTCCCAAATATTGAGCGGGAAGGGAGACAACAACGACCATTTTGAAAGGGGATAGCTAGTACAAGCAATCCTGACTAAAGGTGGTCTTCGACTGCCAAAGGCACTGGCGATGATGCCGTCTTGGGCTCCATGGTGACCTCTGTCCTGCTACTCTGCTGGTCTTGGTCTCATTGCACCGATATGGAAACCTTTGCTTGATTCCTCGGTACCCCGCGTCTGCGCTTGTCCCCTTTGCACCAAAGAGGAACCGAGGACACTGCGCGCCTGGCGCTCACCTGGCGCTCGTCTGGTCTTGATCGTCATGGCTTGCGTCACGAGAACCTCGCGAGGTACCCCTTGCTTAAATCTCTCCGCCTCCTCGCGAGCCTGCCTGGTGAGGCCGCCCTTGAGGAGACCTTGCATCGTCCGCCCCGTGAGGCTTGGCCCCTCGCGAGGGTCTTGAAATTGGGTTGATGAAGATGGGCCATACTGGGCCACTGTTGAGCCACGCTGCAGGCCGCAGGCAGGCAAGGCTGGGGACCTCCATTCCCAGAACACCGACAGTATCCCCCGGGGCCAAGGCGCGCTTGGACTTGTCTTAGCAGCGAAGCCAAAGGGCATGTGCAGAGTGCCACAGGCCCCACAGCCTGCGGCCTTGGTCGCTGCATGGCAGTTGATTGGACGTAGGCGTCTCCGCTTCCCCATGCTGCCTCGGCAACTTCCCGATTTTACGAGTCCCTACTGCATGCAAAAAGAGTCACCATTACCTCTGATCATGGAGGCCGGTGGTTGGCCTCCCTTGGGCTATAAATGGGGAGGGGCAGAAGCCCCTGTTGCCCATCTCTTCTTGCTCCCTTGCTTCTTCTTCTGCCTCACTCCGATTGCTTGCAGTGTCCCATGGCGCCCGTGAAGAGGTTTTCGGCCGCGGAAAAGGGGAAGGCTCGCCAGGAAGGGCCTGGCTCTCCTCCGCCCAAGTGCGGCCGTGGTCGTCCCCACAAGCATCCCACAACTCCTGTCGCGGCTCCTCGTGGTCGCGGTGGTGGCCCTTCACTCGGCGGTGGCCGCCCATACCAGGGCAGCCCAGTCGGTGGAGGAAGGCATGTCATGGCTGCGTGGCCTCCCCAGCCACGCTTCCATTCGGCGGAGGTGCTGCCGGAGTTTATCACTACAAAAAAAAGACGCATCCGTGACATTTTGGGCCGAACGAAAAAAATTCTGTCATACATATGACACTTCTATGACGATAATTGTGACAAAACCCGGTATCATCATAGATGTGGTGGGCTCCTACATCTATGACAAAAAATCATGACAGAAAATGGGCTTTTCATCCTGGGCGGGCCGGAGACGCAGCTGCATGACATTCTTTGGCCGTCCATGACGGAAAAAACCATGGTAGAAGCGAGGGGAGGAAAATTTCGGGGAGTTCCCGGTTACGGTGGGAGGAAGGGTGCCGAGCGATGCACGTTTCTATCGTAAGGTACGCGCATGTGTGCGAGGCATTGGATCTAACTGAACCCGAGCGAGGCGTTAGGCTCTAACTGAACCCGAGCGATTGCACTGCAGGCTACGCGTTACTGAACCCGAGCGATCAATCGATGGCTGTTAAGTGAACCCGATTGAGCGATTCCTTCGCTACTGCTACTAACTGAAGCCGATCGATTGGATGAACAGTGAGCGTTGCGGGGGGGGGGGGGGGGTCGGATAAACAGTGAGCGGTGGCGTTGCCTCTAGATGAACAGGACCCCGTGGTGTGGAGGGCTGGATGAACAGTAGACGGTGGAGGGGTGCCCGTGGAGGGGTGGTTGAATAGGACCCCGTGGTGTGGAGGGCTGGATGAACAGTAGATGGTGGAGGGGTGCCCGTGGAGGGGTGGTTTAACAGGAGCCGATGGAGTAGCGCACGGTGGATGCTGGATGAACAGGAGCCCGTGGAGGCTGGAGGAGGTCGACGGTAGCCCGTGGAGGCTGGAGGAGGTCGACGTTGGAGATGAACAGTATCCAGTGGAGTACCGTTTTACGGTACGCCACACCCCTCCCGATGAACAGGACCCCCGTTTCAACCATAGCGCTCCAACACAAGTCCGTTTCGTCCGTTTTGTGGTACGCCACACCCCTCCAAGTCAACAGGACCCCCGTTTCGACCGTAGGAGGTCTGTTTCCTCCATTTTGCGGTACGCCACACCCCTCCCGATCAACAGGACCCCTGTTTCGACCATAGGAGGTCCGTTTCCTCTGTTTTTCAGTACGCCACACCCCTCCCGATCAACAGGACCCCCATTTCGACCGTAGGAGGTCCGTTTCCTCCGTTCTGCGGTACGCCACACCCCTCTCGGTCAATAGGACCCCGTTTCGACCGTAGGAGGTCCGTTTCCTCCGTGCTGCGGTACGCCAGGCCTCATTTCCATCGCCTGTTCCGTCCAAGCCCTCCCGATGAACACGACCACACATTCTGTTCCGACCCAGCCGGTTGGCTCCCACGCGTTCCGTTGCCTCCCGATGAACACAACGCATTCCGTTGCCTCCCCATGAAGATGACGCATTCCATTGCCTCCCCATGAACACGACGACGATGCTATTTCTCCGTTTCGACCCAGCCATGTACACGAGCTCTCGTCGTAGGTATGCGCGAGTAGGCGTTCGAGACCCCGCCCATATGTACACATACGTGGCCGTATTTTCTTTCGTGCACCCCGGTCGCTGTACGTACATGTACATGCTATGTGCGCGCCTCTACTACAACACGTGCGTGCCTCTACTACGACACGTGCGCGGCTCTATATCCACCAATATATATGTACGTACATGTTCACGACCAGAATGACAACGCTACGTATGCTTCGACCAGGTGGGTCCCAACTGTTAGGCACTTCCTTGCGTGCGAACATGTCGCTGGTGGGTCCCAGCAGTTAGGGGGCGAATTGTTTTTTTTGCCCGGACGCACTTCCTTGCGTGCGAAGATGTAGCTGGTGGGTCCCAGCAGTCAGGGGGAAACGTTTTTTCGCAAAATAAAGTGGCCCGTCCTGTGGGTCCCCACTGTCAGGTGGAGGAATAATTTTTTTTGCGCGTAATAAGGAGGCACTTCCTTGCTGCTGCCGTGGACCCAGCTGTGAGCCTCTCCACGTACAGTCCACGTTTGATGGAAGTCGTTCCTTAACTACGTTGACCACGCCGCGCCGAGAGCACCACGGCAGTGGACGACGGCGAGGCCTAGGAAGGGGACGACTCGGAGCCGGGGAAGAGGCAGCAATGGATGCCCACGCAAAGAGGAGTACAAGGGTTCACTGGTTCGGCTGCAGTGTGAGGCTGTTGTCGCTGCAGAATAACAGGGGGTGTGGGTGAGTAGAGGGATGGTCTGGCCAGCGGTGGGAATAGTAGGGGACGGTGAGGCCTCCGCGACATCACAGTCGGCCACGGGAGGCAGGAGCACGCGGCACGACCGGCGCTGGTTTGGGCGGCTGGAGCAAGAACACCAAAGGTTGAAGAAGCACTACGGCCGTTGGATGAACATCGTACGGTAACAGGAGCTAGAATCGTTCATATTGACTAAGTTAACAAAGCCCTCCGTCCCCGTCAACTTGGTAGGCCCACAAGTCAGCCTCCCACTATGATGGGTTCCAGCTAGCAGGGGGAGTATTCATTTTTTTGTGCGTAATAAGGAGGCACTTCCGGTGGGTCCGAGCTGACAGCGGGGGGAACGTTTGTTCACGAAATACGGTGGCCCGTCCGGTGGGTCCCAGCAGTCAGGGGGAAACGTTTTTTTCGTGAAATACTGGTGGCCCGTCCGGTGGGTCCCTGCTGTCAGGTGGAGGAATAATTATTTTCTGCGTAATAAGGAGGCACTTCCTTGCAGCTGCCGTGGACCCAACTGTCAGCCTCTCCACGTACAGTACTCTTCCAATAGAAGTCGGTCGTTGACCACATTGACCACGCTGCACCGAGAGCACCACAGCGGTGGACGACGGCGAGGCCTACCAAGGGGAAGACGTGGCAGTGGAAGCCCGCGCGGAGAGGAGTACGAGGGTTCACCGGTTCAGCTACGGTGTGAGGCTGTCGTCGCCGCAGAATAACAGGGGGTGTGGGTGAGTAGAGGGATTCCCTGGCCAGTAGTGGGAGTAGTAGGGGGCGCTGAGGCCTGCGCGGCAGCACAGCCGGCCACAAGAGGCGGGAGCAGGCGGTCCCGCCGGCGCTGCTTTGGCGGCTGGAGCAATAAGATCAGAGATTGAAGAAACATGACGGCCTTTGGATTGACATCCAATGGTTACGTCTACTAGAATCGTTTGTTGACGTATATAATAACTAAAAAAATCTTGCATACGCGTCAACTAAATAGGCCCACAAGTCAGACCACTCCCTCTTTTTTTTAATAATTTATATATAGCTCATGGGAACTTCTTATGCAATTTATTGCAGTCGTTTTTTGGTTGGAGGGCCAATTTCGCATATTTCAATGGGTTCCAAACTATTTTTAATACCAAAATGTCGAGCCAGATTTAAAGTACTTTGAAGATATATTTAAATTAGGTTAATGCCCAGTGAAATAGGAATCTGAAAATGTGAAAAAATTCAAAAATTATAAAGTAATTGCCAATTTGTCATCTGTTTTTATATTTACAACCCATTTCATATTAGTTTCAAGATTTGTAGGCGTCTTGAAAGAGTTGCAGCCCATCAGGGCGTAGAAAAAATAAGTAGGCCTGGATTGGGTATTCTTCAGAAAAAATAAACTGGGCTCATTTTCACAAAGAAAAAATAGTTGGGCTGGTCACATGGTGAACAAAAAATATAAGCCTGGGCTAGTCGGGCCACAGCCCAGTTCAAACCCTACTCCATCTCAACAATAACAAAAATAATACTGCTCGAGTAGCTACGTCCCAGGTGTCAGCCGATCTTGCACTGTTCTCTTGTCTATTGACTATATACACTCACAATGTCGTGGGTCCCAGATGTTAGGAAAACACTAGGAGGAAGCATTTTATTTTTCCATACGCTGATGTGGTGGGCCCCTACTGTCATCCTCTCCATGTACTTCTGCCGATTCCTGTTGTTTGTTGACCATGTTGACAACACGAGAGGGCGGCGCCGCGGCGAGTGCACCAAAGCGCGCGGAGGACGTCAGTGTTAATGATTTAGGAGATGGTGGGGCGGAAGCAGGAGGCCCCGCCGACGCTGGTTTGGTTTTGGCAGCTGGAGGAAGACAGGACTGAAGAAACACGAGAGACTGTAAAAGCAGCAGGAGTACTTAACAACCTTAACTGAAACCAGCAGGGGCACTTAACAACCAAAGCTGAAAGCAGTATGAGTACTTATACAGGTTCAACCGTACAAAGCACGCCTCGAACAGTGCTACTTTGCCTACAGTTAACCAAGGGTGAGGCCGCCAAGCCCCAGGACAAGGCCCATGCACCACCCCACACATCCACAACCTTCTGAAAGCGACTTCATCTCGCAACGTGGTCAATAAACAGGATATTCGCTTTAGAGCCATGGAAAAGCATGAACATAATCTTCTGTCCTATTCTCCAAGATGGACGGGCCTTCATTATTTGAGACCACCCATGAATAAGTGTCTTTTCACCTCCAAGGGGAATTGAGTAGGTCGACATAAACATCATGTTGTGACCAAGCGCAAGTCTGACCCGACCATGGTCAGGCATCTGTATAGGAACAATAGAACTGGGCAGTTCCTGTTTCAAGAAGATCACAGATGTAAAACTGTGTATAAGCAATAGTTTATGAACAACATATATAACAGAAAACAGCTCGTACCATAAGTTTCTCAACACAGTTGGACCTGTTCAACGAGTGCAGCAGTGTCACACATATCCCACGTGGCCTTCCACCATTGAAACGCCCCACCAGGACCTCAAGACGATCAATAAAGTGTAGGAACTTATGGATGTTGATCCAGTCAACTTCAGTGCCATCAGTAACAGCCGAGTTATTAAAAAGTAACAAACGAGCAGACTGCTTAACTCTGAAAAAACCTACACGTGCCACCAATTATAAGAAAATATTAGTTAGAAGTAGCATCTTCGTGAGAGATTCGTTGCTTCTTCTAAAGTTAAATTGTGATTAGTTAGACAGAATAGGTGGATTAAGAAGTAATCGAGGCAACAAGCAAGAACCAGATACAAAACTAACATGGATGAACAATTGGAACAACGTCGGGGTGGAAGATCGCAGTGAAGATGAGACCAGGTTCTGCTATTTCCATCAACATTCGTGCGCCAACTTTCAGTCTGTAACACTTGAGAAAGTTTATCCAAGTTCGGCCATAAAAAAGCAGCGATCTTCTTGGTTCATGAACCCAACTCGGAACTCATATCCATGACTTGTCTCCACTATGACCATTAAACTAGTGTATTCAGTTATGGCAAGGCCAGGCATCTTGAGTACATGTGTTTTGGCAAAGCAAATAATACACTGCAGGAAAAATAATATGAGAACACAACATGTTAAAAAAAAACCACCCTCCCGGATAGAAAAGAGGATTCTAGGAACATACTGTGCGCGTTTAAAAATGATGTGTTAGGATGAGAAAGAACAAGTGTGGCGTCTCGTCGAGGGCGCAGAAACCTGTAGGGTCCTCGCACCTTGGGCACTGCAAATAAAACACACTAGATTCAATAGGAAGAAAAATGCATCAAAGGCGGCAGCGGCCATCCTAGGATTACCTGCGACCAAGGGACTTGGATTTATCGAGGATGGATGAGGAATTCGTACCTGGTTCTCCATGAGAAAACCCTATGCAATCGCCGAGAGGGGGTTTTCTCTGAACAAGCAGACGAGGGAGAAGGGGATTCAGGCCCAGTGAAATATTGCCACTTCGTCCGTCCAGCTTACTGCTAAAGCTGGAAAGGGGGGTTGTGATTTGATGGCTCATTGGGCATTACTGCGGCGCTACGACCGGGGTGTGTCTATCGTGAAGTTGTGCACTCTAATTTGTGCATATGGCACGTGGACCCCATTGCCGGTTACCCCACATATCAGCGAAAGGAAGTAGAAAGACAGGAGTAACTAGTTACACATAAATATATATTTTGATAGAGAGATACTCCCTCTATAAAGAAATATACAAATCTTTTATATCACAGACAGGCTCATCTTGCCGAGAAATATACTCCCTCTACAATGCACGGGCATTATGGGGGTCAGCTTTTTTTATGGGGGTTCAGCTGAAAATATAATACTCAGATAGGCTCACAGTTTTGGACTTTGGGCCGCAGGCCGACCCTGCATGTTTGGGGGCCCATGTGTTCTACCTCAGCGCTTTCATATTTCAAGCGATCGGTACGGCGCTGGTTTTAGATGTTGTAGCAAGGCGAATACACAAAATTGAATAAAGCATGACAGCTGTTGGAATGAAATCGAACGACAGTTCCTAACCAGTAATCAGAGTTGCAATTCGATCAGCGATATACCATGTGATAAATAATACTGTCGTACTACTTATACACACAGGACACTTGTTTCACCATGCTAGATTATTACATCAAAATCTCTTGGAGGATAGATCAGTTCGGCAGTTGCGTGCTGCTACTGAAGAATTTCAAAGTTGATTTGGACCAGGTCTCCTTGCCAAGAAAGTTCGATTTTCACATCATCCCCTACTGCAAGATATGATTTAGATTTGAACCTTGACCATCCTTTAGCATCAATCATCATGCGACCATCCTTTGTACTTACGGTATATTGAGCAGGTTCATTCACACCAAGGTTGCGCATGGTAAGAGAAACTTGGCCGCGGTCGCCCAGATTGTTGAACGACTCCCTCGTTGCTCTAGGAATTCTGTGTTTTTAAACAAGAAGACATACCCAAATAGTTAGATCAAAACAGTGAATCATGTGAAACAACATGGAAATAAAAAAGAACGAAGCACTTGGGCGGCCAATGCTTACCAAGAAGGTGGACATGTAGGTTTTTGTAAGGACTTTGGTATATGAAGTGCGAACTGCAGCCCAGTCTATTGCTGCTGCAACTGCACGGGCCGGAGCAGATGCAAGTGCAAGTGTTGGTGCATGTGCCGAAGCCGTTGTTGCTGCCGGAGATGGTGCTCCTTGTAGAGCTGGTGCCGGTGTCGCAGCAGGTGCTGGTGTCGATGCCCGATCCTCCGGTAGATCAGACTGATTCGCTGACACGGTCGGTGCCTAATCCTTAGCTGGATCAGACTGAGCTGCTGCCGCTGTCAGTGCTAGAGCAACTGTCGGTGCTCGATCTGTTGCTGAAGGTGGTACCGATGTGCGAGACAGCGGTGATTGTGTCTGGTCTGCTATGATCAGCTTTCTAACTTGACTAGGATCCGTGACCGTGATCCAGTTTTTTTCTTCATTTCTTTTAAATGCGAGAAGGACTAATTGTGGCATTTTTGTTAAACCAAACTGCAGTTCATCATAGGGATTCAGCTTGTACTCAGACAACAGACTGATCCAATTTTTTCCAGTAATATAAGTGATGGACAGTGCCTTCATTACTGACACGACATAAGAAGTGAAACCTGCAAAAATAGCCATCATAGAGCAAACCAAACGGTTTATTCTGTGATGAATGTCACATGGCAAAACCTGCATCGTAAAATTGCAGGAAAAAAAGAAAACATGACATTAAGTCAATAAGATTTAGACAGTAATTCAATAAGATTTACTTGATGTGACACGAGTGAATCCTTACCAGGAAATCACTATGTTGAAGTACTAAACATAAGATTGATCGTCCAACTACGCGTGGCATGCAGGGGCCCCGCCTACTCCCACAAGCAGGACAGTCCAAAGATCGTGACAAATCGTATGGACCGAACATCCATGGGACTGGGAATCCTGGTGGGTGCGATAAACCCTGCAATGCATACAGATATTGGAGTGTAACCATAATTGATAAACCGTCCTCACAAAAAATATGATCTGGATACTTCAAAATGTATAGACTGAATTGAGTGGACAGACATTAACATAGACCGTTCTCAGGACTGACCACACACCAAAAGCGGCAGTACTAATAAACAATACAGGGTTCACAAACACAAATCAAGTACTGAACAATAGTTCTTACTACAGACAAGCAAAGTTGCACTAACTAAACTCTGCAGACTATTTCTTGCCACCGACCTATGGGATGAACCCCGCATAACTGACTAGGCCATGGACTTCGTGTGAGATGTCTACATGCACCATCACCATCTTGTCAACCTTGGAGAACCTAACAGAGTGGTCTTTCCACTCATAAACATGATGATGAAGACAGGCCGCATCAGATTTGTTGGGAAGCTTTACAAGAACCACACCCTTCGTAATCGAAGGCACATCCAGGAAATTGTTGTGGTCAAGTACAGCCTCGAGAACACGCCTAACAACAATGCTACAGGAAAACACTAGTTCAGGACACATGGCGACAAGGACACAGCAGCTGGATAGTTCAGCAGTAGAACTCATCATCAGGTCTTCCAGTTCACACGGCATGACTTTGAGAACTTCATCTCCACCGCGGACCTGGTTCTAATTCAAACAGAAACCATATTTTATTACTACCTCCGTTCAGAAATATAAGATGATTTTCGATATTATACTCCATATATGACTACATATACGCACAGAAACGAATGAACAAAGACACTAGAACATGTCTTCAAAGGCAAGAGAGCAGAGGGATTACATGCAATATCCATAACACAAGTTACTGAGGCAAATATACCCTCTTAAAAGGTAGCATTGATGTTCATAAAGTACTCCCTCCGTCCCAAAATTCTTGTCTTAGATTTGTCTAGATACGGATGTATCAAGTCACATTTTAGTATTAGATACATCCGTATCTAGACAAATCTAAGACAAGAAATTTGGGACAGAGGGAGTAGTTGAAAGTAATCTATAAGAAATCAGTGTCAACCTCTCGCATGTTTTGGTCAAAAGAGGAATTTAGAACCGTCATTTGGCACACTAAAATCACATGCAAGATCACCCAGAAAGTTGTACTACCAGTACTAGTACTACGTGTTAGATGAAAAAACACGATCAAGATCGAGAAAAAGATCGTCAACAAGAGACATTACCTGGACTTGCTTAATGAGGGATCCCGGAGAGGGGGGCTTGGACAGGGCGATGGCTTTGAGCTTGCCTGCGGTAGTCTCGGCGGGGTGCTTGCGCTTCTTCGTACCATGAGCCTCGACGGTTTTGGCCAGAGCCATAGACATCACGTCGGCCGGTGCTCCGGCGTCCATCCAAGAGAGGAAGCTGAGAGAGAAGAGTGAAAGGAGGAACGAGATGAGGGAGAAGCGAAGCGAGTGGGGGTTTTCTTCAAGAGAGGAAGTTGAGAGAGAAGAGTGAAATGATGGTTGCTTCATCCGTCCAGCTTACTACTGGAAAGGAGGGGGTTTTGTGATTTGACGGCTCATGAGGCATTACTCCGGCGGTTCGATCGGGGTAGTCTACCGTCACTCTACTACAGAGTAATTTAGTGCATGGCTGGTGGACGCAGGTGCTAGCTGTCCCACATGTTGGCGAAAGTGAGTAATTTAGTGCATGGCTGGAGGAGGATCTGCACGGTAGAGCGTGTCCACTGTTTTTCTCAAGAAAAAAATGATTACAGCAAGCGTTTCCACTCTTATGACGGAGGAGTGCGAAACACGGCAGCCACTTGAACATACATAGTGCTCCAACTACTAGGCATGTGCGGTGGTTCTTACGTCAGTACTACACAATCTTGTTGCTAGGGTAGTAACATATGACGATAACAAATGATGTTGTGCGCATGTCAACTACTCCTATATGTAACATAGTACCGCTTTTTCAACTGTTCGATCGAGAATGAACGGTTAACATCAATGTTAACAGAACTAGGTCCACAGCGCACGGAGAGTACGGTGCTACAGTACTCCACGAAACATGAACCTTATGAAGCATGAATAGTGTTAGGCAGGGTGTACGAAGGGTGCACGGGATGGGAGCAAAAGTTCCCTTGTCGACCCACTTTTGGGTGTTTGGCAGAGTGCATGAAGGGTGCATGAGTCCACACTAGTAGGTTGACAAAAATACACGAAGAGGAAACAACTATATTGAGATGAGAATGCAACCAAACACACCCACACGCTTTGTGCTACAGTGACTGATCTGCACCATCTGAGTTTGATCCAATGGTCATGTTGCGCCGAGACATGGGCATGCCCATGCAGAGGGCGCCTAAACACCACCGAAGTCCCTCTGCTTCTCGAGGCGCATGACGTTGGTGATGCAGGGTGCAACCACCCGCAGAGCCTGCTCCCAGTCGACGGGAGCCAGCTCGTCAAAGACGGCGTCTAATGGCACGAATGGATTCTGGTGACGGAGCCCTGAAAGGATTCGCCCGGCAAAGGCGACGGCAGCCTGCAACCCCTCCTTGTCCAGCTCAGCCCCCACCATCGCGCAGAGACGGCTCAGCTCCTCAGAGATATAGGTGAAGAAGGAGACCAGGTCAAGAAGCCGCAGCTCGTTGAAGTCGACCGGGTGGTCGAACGGGTTTAGCCCGACGGCTGGCATCGTCGCGCTGGCACGACGGTAGGCATCGCACAGCCGCAACACGTGTGTGGCAACTTGGTTAACCAAGTGGCTGAGGCAATCCTGGACCTCGTCACGATCACCCCGCTCGCGCTCCGGCCGGTTCCCTGATAGCCTATCGTATCTCCCGCTTTCTGCAGCAACGCCGCCGACGCCTCGAGCATCTTTGTGGTGGACGCCTGCCGCTTTTGAAGCTCCGTGAACTCCCACACATAACGGAGGAGCATGTCACTCGTCCTTGGCCCTTAGCTCCGCATCCTTGGCATGGAGCTCCTGTGTCACGCGCCTCACCTCGGACTCCGTGATCTGCTGCGCCGCCATGGCACCAGGTAGAAGCAATGGGGAGAGGAAGCAAAGCGGACAAAACGGCTGAAAGGCAATGCAATCTACGGGAAGGCGGAGGGAGCCAGCCGAGGAGCGGGGAATCTTTTGGTTTTCACCACGGTAGAACACCAGTCGACGACTTCTCACATCAGGGAGCAGTGGGTTTTACAGGCGGAGTCATCGTGACTAATTGCTGCTGTGCTTGCTCCCGTCAATCAAAAAATTAAAAATCCTATCGCGCCTGCTCCCGTCAATCAAAAAATTAAAAATCCTGCCGCACCCAAACACCAGAGCAACGCCGCAGTGGATATTTAAATTTACCTGCCGGCAAGTAGATAAAAAAAGGGGTGAAAAATCAAATGTGGCGGCGGCCTAGCTAATCGGTCGAACTAGCCCAATTAGCTAGCCATCGTGCTTCACTAATGTACTCGGCGGGAAAGGTGGTCTTTCGTGATTTGACGACTCATTTACTTGCTTCGGTGCTACGACCGAGGAGGACCCAGAAAACGCGCGGTAGGGCGTCCCACGTCAGGAAGAATATATGCGTGCACCACCCGGGAGGACCCCGAAACCGCACGGTAGGGTGTGCCACGTCTCGGCACAGAGGAAAAATGTGCGTGTAAAAATATACTGTATCAGTCGTAGTACGTATGGTTCGACCTCGGGACCCAGCCAGTCGGTCGAAAACACCCCACTAGCCACACAACTTCATCATGCAAATGTGGCAGGGAGGATAGATGTGGTTAGCTCCGTCTAGACCAGCCACAACGTCTCTTGTTCTAGGCAATTCTTCTATTTTCCAAGATTTTTTTAGTTGTAATAACACCACGACAAGCTAGCGCCACTCTTCGTGTGTGCTCGTGCAAAGGTTAGACGATGGAGAGAAGAGAGATTGAGATCACAGACCTGGGACCCACCAGTAAGTGAGACAACAGTCATGCACGTGTTGACGAGGCACTCCCTCTACTCTACTCAACGCAAGTACTGTATAAATCAAGTTATGGGACAAAGCCAACAACCGTTTGTTTTTTCAGGCTATCGACTTACGCTTTGTAGTCCAGGTTTCCAGTTCGAATCTCGTCTTTCAGATTTGTCAGTTTTAGGTCCAAATTTGATTAATGACAAGTGGGACCCCCATGTGTTGTTCCGATATTTCAGTGTAGGATGGTTTTTTTGAACAAACACTTTGCACGGTTAGACAAGTAACGGCACGAGTTACACGTATTTTACAAGTTTACGAACAAAAATGACAGCGGCATAGAATATCACATCCACCCCGCAGCTTAGATACTATGGTGATACGAGTTTTTACACCGTTGGAAGTGAGATCCAATGGCTTGGGAGTAGTCTTTGTAATTATGCGCAATTTCCAAACTCTCCAAAGGTTTTTTTTGCAAATAAAACATTCAGGCCTCATGTGTGCCGCTGCATCTTCGATCCAACGGCTCCCCGTTGCTCATATTAGGTGCTCCCCGTAGCTTAATTACCCGCTACGGTGATATGAGCATCTAGGTCGTATGATCAGTGATCAGATGGCACATGCGTAGTACTTGTACTTTCTGCGCATTTCCCAAACTCTATCAGCCGTATATTGCAAAAACATTCAAACCTCCTACTGTGGGCCGTTAGATCTCAGTGAACTCGTATCACCATAGAATCTATGGTGCGGGAGCACCTCATATTCTCCCATGCGAGAAAATATAAGGTGCTATCGTAGCTTGGATGCTACGGTGATACGAGCTTGGAGGTCGTTTGATCTAAGATCCAATGGCATCTGAGCAGTCTTTGTGCTTGTAAGCAGTGGCCGAACTCTTTTGGGGCTTTTCTGCAAAAAACCATTCGAACCACCGAGGAGGTGTTGGGTCACAAATCCAACGCCTCCGAAGAGCTTGTATCACCAAAGCATCTAAGGTGTGGTAGCACATGATATTCTTACATACAGGAGAATATGATGTCCTCCTTCATCTTAGATGCTACGGTGATACGAGCTTCGAGGTCGTTGGATATGGGATCAAAGGGCATCTGAGTAGTTTTTGTACAAATTGTGTGCAATTCTCAAACTCATCAAGGTTTCCTGCAAAAATATTAAGACACATCATGTGAGCTGCTATATCTCAGATCTACAAGCTCCAAGCAACTCGTATCGGCATATAGCATCTAAGGTATGGGGGCACATGATATTCTCCCGGGGAGGAGGGGTGGGGGTGCACAACCAATCGGTGGTTGGGAGGGTGGGGACAAATATAATCTAAACAACCCTAAACAGAGCTCCACAATTTTATCTAAGGTCGAGGGGTTGACCCCCGACAATCATAGCTCCGCCTAAACACAACATTTGCATGTACTGTAGTACTAGACTTAATATTCATGTTTCAGTTTCATGTTCATTTTAAATATTGAACTGAGGACCATGGATGTCTTACATTTTACTCCCTTCGTTCCTAAATATTAGTCTTTTTAGAGGTTTCAAATGGACTGGCACATACAGATGTATATAGACATATTTTAGAGTCTAGATTCACTCATTTTGCTCCGTATGTAGTCACTTGTTGAACTCTCTAAAAGACTAATATATAGGAATAGAAGGAGTATTTTTGAATTCGTGTCATACATGCATGGTTTGGAAAAATAGATGCACTATACTTATTGGATTGTTTGTTCGTGTCTCTCTCTCTCTCTCTGTGTGTGTGTGTGTGTGTGTGTGTGTGTGTGGTCATATGCTTGATACATACAAAGTTTTCTCACCTCCATATTGTTCATCTTTTAAATTTGAATTTGCATTGGAAAACTTACTAGGGATACCATGAAATGTGAAATCCACGTTGACATCACTATATCACAAACTCACTCTAATTCAACAACTCGTCATAAATCAATTACCACGTTGAGATTAGTATTTGCAAGGAAAATACGGGTATTGTAATACACATAGATTCGTTCGGAAATTCAAAAGGTTCCTTTCGTATTCTCGAATGGTAGGACCCAACGGCGTACCAGCCAAACCTTGGCTCGTGTTGATCCTAAAAAATAAAAATAAAAAACGGGCTCGTGTCCTTCGGTGGCGTGCGTGGTACGCACATTAGGCAACCCCAACCAGTCGAGCCTCAACGTTTCAAGTCGAAATATCTGGCGGCCAGAATTCCAGCCCTAGGAAATTCCCCTCATGTCCCCGGTCCATAATGACTACCGATGAACAACGGAGGGATGCTTTAGTAACTAGACAACGTTACCTACCGTGCCGAGCACGGTTCAATTCCCTCGGTCGCCGCTCGTCAAGGTCACCCGTCAACTGCATTGCCTAGTACTACTACTACTACACCAGGATGAGCACAGAATTGAGCCCGTTTGTTCGTGCCTAGTACTTGAGTTAATATATCAGGCAATGCACTGGTACGGAGGGATTATCCTTTTACTCTGCATATATAACTTGTCTGAAGTCTAACTAAGCAAAATGTTTGACCAAATCCTTTCTTAAGAAATACAACAGGACAGATGTACGGCTTGAAAATTTATTGCATGATGCAGGTTATGATATTGTTTCGAATCCTGGATCTTAAATTTCAGAAAATCCAAAAGTGAGCATAAATTCTTGAAACTGAGCATGGTCACGTGATATGGCACAAATATTACTTCGTAAGTTTTTTCTTCAATTTGAGACAAGCTGCTTATGACAAGTTGCACAAATGAAGAGCCAAGGTATTTTGGAACAAAGACCTGTCACGTTAAGGCGAACGCTTTCACTATTGAAACCGTGGGCGTTTACGTGCCGCCACGAGTCCCCGCTTCTCATCGGCAGGTGCCGTCCGAGCAAGCGTGTGAGTCGACGGGAGGCGTGCGAGCAGACCGCTGCGCGGCTGTCAGGGAGGCGTGCGAGCAGACCGCTGTGCAGGCTCACCGGGAGGCGAGCCCTTTGACCAGGCTCCGCCGCCCACCATCGTCCCAACTGCTCCCACTTTTAATGTCGCCGGCGCCGCAGTTTAAAATCAACCCCGCACTACCCGGTATCGCTACAATCTTCTCTCTTCCTCTCCGATTCTCCTGTCGTCTACCTCCAACTAGCCTGACCTAAACGTACGCCATGCCGCATCACGATGGTCTGCCCTTAGTGTTCCAGTTTCCTGAGGAAGACACCCAGCCGGAGTCTCAAGAACATAAGGCGCTTTGGGACGAGCTTGAACTGGCCTTGCGGGAAGACGCCGCTGCCTGTCCCGCTCCCGTTCCGGCTCCCGTCGCCCCGACTGCGCCAGCGCCCATCCCCGTGGCATTGATGGGCTGGGAGCCGCACATTGTCGCCGAGCTTGATCCCACGGGGTTCCACGAGGTCCCCGCCGACTTTCACGTGCCCGTGCACCTGCCAGCGCATGCGCCTGCGCGTGCACTGACGCGCACGCCCGTGCCGGTGCCCGTGCACCTGCCAGCGCATGCGCCTGCGTGCACTGACGTGCGTGCCGTGCCGGTGCCCGTGCACACGAATGTCTCCGCCGCGCCGTTGACAGCGCCTGTCCCCGCGCGGGTGCCAGTGCCCCCCTCAGCAGGCATGGATGGCCTGTCATCGACCGCTTCCTTGCACCAACACCAGTCGCCTCCTCCCACCAGTTGACTCGTTCCGAAGTCCAGTACATTTTGGCCTTCCTTGAAGCTAGGCCAACGTCCAGGAGTACGCCAACAATGGTGCAAGACGCCATCGTCGCCGTCGGTCAATGGCCCGACGACACACAGAGCACGGCAGAGGAGCCGCTTCCCACCGCGAGACGCCCCTGCCGCCGCCGCGTAATCTAAATTTGCCATGAAAAACATTCGGATTGCCATGCTTAAAATCCGAATGTTTATCATTTCCGTTTATTTTATATCGATCGTCATATAATTTAAAGTCGGAGTCAGCCTGAACGAAATCTATAGTTTGATCGATTGAATGCTCTACTAGAGTCATATCAAATTAAATATAAAACGTCATCAAGCCACATGTATTCCTTGTCATCCAACGACCTAGACTGCTTTAATGTCGAGCGCTCAACACGTTTAGCATGAAGTTAATTTCATGCCAAAAATAGTGCTAATCACATAACAACACTCAAATAATATCCTAGTACTTAATATCCGCATGCACTTAATATACTTCCAAATTAACGTGCATTGCACGTACACACTGACTAGTGCTGCTAGTACGTGAAACTGGTGCCGTGACTTGTGAACGCCTCCAGAAATGTTCAACGGCAACATCGCCCGCGAGTTTTTCCTGTTTGCCCGTGCGTCTAAACGCAGAAGGGAAGGAGAGAGAGAGCACACATGGAACCCACCAGTAAGTGAAGGCGAATAGTACTAAAAATAATATTACATGTTATCCATTAATTAGGCTGTGGTAATATAAAAACATTATGTGAACAAAGGGGGGTACAACAAACATTGCTATTCTGCGTATGTTGCCTATTGACGTGCGGCTTGAAGGCCCGGTCGCATGTTCGATCCCCGACCTTTATTTTTTAATTTGTATATGGGTCCAAATTTGTTTCATGACATGTGGGCCCCTCAGTGTGTTGTTTGTAGCACTTTAATTTGTGGGTCGAAATTTGTTCCATTCCAAGTGGACTATTGGTGTGTAGTTTTGTAGCTTATTTATAATAATTAAAGAGAATAACATAGTTTTTTCAATAATACCATGGTGCGACATTGAAGGTGAGAAAGGACGTGCGAGAGAGCAATGACCAAGCCAGAGGGAGATCAACTAGGGGAGTTGCGTGGGTTGCAATGGTGTTTGGAGTAGTTGTGGGCCGGATGCTACGAAAATATAATCTAAACCAACCGGAATAAATGCCTACACAAATTAATCCAAGGTTGGAGTGCCCCTCACAATGTAAATAGGTCCGGCTTTGCGAGGGATGGAGAGGTAGTAGCTTCAATGCGTGGAAGATACGGTGTGAGAAAGCAAGGTCAATCGAGAGACATATAGATAGAGAGACAAAGTGAGTGTGGTCCGACATTCATTGAACAAATATATATGCTCTGGAGAGATATTATCAGATTGAGCTTTTGGCAAGGGTGAGGGCTATAAGATAGATCTTGAGAGATGATCCAGTCACACACATGTAGATATATTTTGTGCGTGGGAGGAAGCAAGGTCAACCAATCACATAGGGTCGCCGTGCGATCGGAAGAGTGAGACGGGTTGGAGAGAGTGACCTAGATAGACAATGTGAGTGAGAGAGTATACAATGTGAATAGGCCGAATTGGGCTCAAACATGGTGATATATCATTTTTGTCCGAGAAAGAGCGAGGTCAATCGAGACATACAAAGAGAGAGAGAGAGAGAGAGAGAGAGAGAGATAGAGAGAGAGAGAGAGAGATTGAGTGAGCGTGGCCCACCATGAGGTCGAAAGAGTGGAGGCGGCTTGGATGGACTGACCTAGATAGACAATCTGCGTGAGAGACTATAGAGTGTGTCGATCGAGGCCCGAACAGGGAGATATATCATTTGTGTGTGAAAGAAAACGAGTGAGGGAGTCCTGGACTAGGGGGTGTCCGGATAGCTGAACTATCATCATCGGCCGGACTCCAAGACTATGAAGATACAAGATTGAAGACTTCGTCCCGTGTCCGGATGGGACTTTCCTTGGCATGGAAGCCAAGCTTGGCGATACGGATATGTAGATCTCCTACCATTGTAACCGACTCTGGGTAACCCTAGCCCTCTCTAGTGTCTATATAAACCGGATGGCTTTAGTCCGTAGGACGAACAACAATCATACCATAGGCTAGCTTCTAGGGTTTAGCCTCCTTGATCTCGTGGTAGATCTACTCTTGTAACACACATCATCAATATTAATCAAGAAGGACGTAGGGTTTTACCTCCATCAAGAGGGCCCGGACCTGGGTAAAACATCATGTCCCTTGTCTCCTATTACCATCCACTTAGACGCACAGTTCGGGACCCCCTGCCCGAGATCCGCCGGTTTTGACACCGACATTGGTGCTTTCATTGAGAGTTCCTCTGTGTCGTCACTGATAGGCTCGATGGCTTCTTCGATCATCAACAACGACGCAGTCCAGGGTGAGACCTTCCTCCCCGGACAGTTCATCGTATTCGGCGGCTTTGCACTGCGGGCCAATTCGCTTGGCCATCTGGAGCAGATCGAAAGCTACGCCCCTGGCCGTCAGGTCAGATTTGGAAGTTTGAACTTCACGGCTGATATCCGCGGGAACTTGATCCTCGATGGATTCGATCCACAGCCGAGCGTGCCGCACTGTCACGACGAGCATGATTTAGCTCTGCAGCCGGACAGTATCGTGGAGGCCGCACTCGAGTCCGCTCCGATCTTCAATTCAGAGCCGGCTGCGCAGATCGAGGACGCATGACTAGACACCGCGTCGGGGGCTGCAACCTCTACGGCGATAGAGCCGAACACTGATCTTGTCCCTCATGAAGCCCGTGACTCCAAGGTGCTGGACTCCTCGCCGGACTCCGAGCCTCCCGCGCCCCCTCCAATCGAATCCGGTTGGGCGCCGATCATGGAGTTCACCGCTGCGGACATCTTTCAACACTCACCTTTCGGCGACATCTTGAGTTCGCTAAAGTATCTCTCGTTATCAGGAGAGCCCTGGCCGGACTGCGGTCAGGACGGTTGGGATGCGGACAATGAAGAAATTCAAAGCTCACCCACCACCCACTTAGTAGCCACTGTCGACGATTTAACCGACATGCTAGAGTACGACTCCGAAGACATCGACGGTATGGACGATGATGTCGGAGACGACCAAGAACCAGCGCCTACCAGGCACTGGAAAGCCACCTCATCATATGACATATACATGGTGGATATCCCAAAGGATGGGAATGGCGAAGAAACAGCGGAGGAAGACCCCTCCAAGAAACAGCCCAAGCGCCGGCATCAGCGGCGCCGCTCTAAATCCCGCCACAGCAAGAATGAAGATTCCAGCACCGGAGATAATAACACCCCAAACAGTGCCGAAGACAACCCACTCCAGCAAGATTCAGCACAGGAGGACGGAGACGCCAGCCCTCATGAGAGAGCGGCAGAAGAAGAGGTAGAGGATTATATGCCTCCCTCCGGAGACGAGGCAAGCCTCGACGACGACGAATTCATCGTGCCTCAGGATCCCGTCGAACAAGAGCATTTTAAACGCAGGCTTATGGCCATGGCAAACAGCCTCAAGAAAAAGCAGCAACAGCTTAGAGCTGATCAAGATCTGCTAGCCGGCAGATGGACTGAAGTCCTTGCGGCCGAAGAGCATGAGCTCGAACGCCCCTCCAAAAGCTACCCTAAACGCAAGTTGCTCCCCCGATTAGAGGAGGAGGCATATGAACCTGCATACCAGCAGACAATAAGGCTGACCGACCACCCCGTGGTCGCGACAGAGAGGCCTCTAGGCCCTTCACTAGAACCGTACCCCGGCATCGCTCGAAAAGCACAAGGCCATAGAGGAACGCTCCGGACTTGCGAGATATATTGGAGGATAAGGCAAGACAATCAAGATCATCTATGGATCGCGTGGGCGCCCCATGATACGTGACGACAACCGTCGCGCAGGACATAGTAAGTCCGGCCGGGCCGAACAAAATAGACAAAGCTATTTTGAGCTTCGCCGTGATATCGCCCAATACAGAGGCGCCGCACACCCACTATGCTTCACAGATGAAGTAATGGATCATCAAATCCCCGAAGGGTTTAAACCCGTGAATATTGAATCTTACGATGGCACAACAGACCCCGCGGTTTGGATCGAAGACTATCTCCTTCACATCCACATGGCCCGCGGTGATGATCTTCACGCCATCAAATATCTCCCACTCAAGCTTAAAGGACCAGCCCGGCATTGGCTTAACAGCTTGCCAGCAGAGTCAATTGGGAGTTGGGAAGACCTGGAAGCCGCATTCCTCGATAACTTCCAAGGCACGTATGTGCGACCACCAGACGCTGACGACCTAAGCCATATAATTCAGCAGCCAGACGAATCGGCCAGACAATTTTGGACATGGTTCTTAACCAAGAAAAACCAAATCATCGACTCTCCAGATGCGGAGGCCCTCGCAGCCTTCAAACATAACATCCGCGACGAGTGGCTTGCCCGGCACCTTGGACAGGAAAAGACGAAATCCATGGCAGCCCTCACATCACTCATGACCCGCTTCTGCGCGGGTGAGGACAGCTGGCTAGCACGCAGCAACAACCTCAGCAAAAATTCTAGCATTCCGGATATCAAGGACCATAATGGCAGGTCGCGTCACAACAAAAACAAACGCCGCATTAACGGAAATAATAGTGAAGATACGACAGTCAATGCCGGATTCAGAGGCTCTAAACCCGGTCAGCGGAAAAAGCCATTCAAAAGAACTACTCCGGGTCCGTCCAATTTGGACCGAATACTCGACCGCTCGTGCCAGATACATGGCACCCCCGAAAAGCTAGCCAACCACACCAACAGGGACTATTGGGTATTCAAGCAGGCAGGCAAGTTAACTGCCGAAAACAATGACAAGGGGCTGCATAGCGATGACGAGGAAGAGACCTGACCGCCGAAAAATAGAGGACAGAAGGGTTTCCCCCCACAGGTGCGGACGGTGAACATGATATACGCAATACACATACCCAAAAGGGAGCGGAAGCGTGCACTCAGGGATGTATACGTGATGGAGCCAGTTGCCCCGAAGTTCAATCCATGGTCCTCCTACCCGATCACTTTTGACCGAAGGGACCACCCCACCAGCATCCGCCACGGAAGATTCGCCGCATTGGTTTTAGACCCAATCATCGATGGATTTCACCTCACCAGAGTCCTGATGGACGGCGGCAGCAGCCTGAATCTGCTTTATCAGAATACAGTGCGCAAAATGGGCATAGACCCCTCAAGGATTAAACCTACCAAGACGACCTTTAAAGGCGTCATACCAGGTGTAGAAGCCAATTGTACAGGCTCAGTTACACTGGAAGTGGTCTTCGGATCCCCGGATAACTTCCGAAGCGAGGAGTTAATCTTCGACATAGTTCCATTCCGCAGCGGCTATCATGCTCTGCTCGGACGTACCGCGTTTGCAAAGTTCAACGCGGTGCCGCACTACACATACCTCAAGCTCAAGATGCCAGGCCCTCGAGTAGTCATCACGGTCAACGGAAACACTGAACGCTCTCTCCGAACGGAGGAACATACAGCGGCTCTCGTGGCAGAAGTACAGTGCAGCCTCTTAAGGCAATTCTCGAGTCCGGCCGTTAAGCGACCGGACACGGCTAAACGCGCCCGGAGTAACCTACAACAAGATCACCTGGCACGTTCCGAGCACACGTAGCAGTGCGGCCCCAACCCCAGCCCCTGCAAAACGTCAAGATAGGTCCTTCGCGTACACCATTACGCTTTGGAGATACCATGGGCATGGGGAGAGGGGCACGACCACGATAGGCCCAGAATGTGGCTCAACCACACCAGGGGCTCTCAAGTGTGTCGTTCTTTTTTTTCCTTTTCCTTTTTATTTTTACCCAGAGGACTCCGTTCGTCAGAGGCCCTGTCCGGCAGCAGACCTGCCGAACTCACGATGCAACAGCCAGGGAAGGAGAAAGGCTACAACGAATATCTAGGTGGTCTCCATTACGAGCATTAAATCTGTTTCATACACCATTCTACAGCCTACCCCAGGAGGGGGACATGTTTAATAGTCCCATCCCTTGCTTATCGCACCATTTGTATCGTTCTGCACTCACAGCAGTTTTTTCTTGAATAAGTAATGCAGCACCTTTTTGCTTCCAATTGCATTTCTTTCTTATACATATGTTCATTTATGACATGTTGCATCCGTACATTTTGGTACGGCTAAATACACCAGGGGCTTACGTTTCCCGCATCATGGTGTGATAAGTCCGAACACTTTCACAAGTGCGGCACCCCGAACTTATAGCATTATATGCATCAGCTCTGAATCATGTCTTGGGTCAATAGTTGGGTTTGCCCGGCTCCCATGTTTTGGTACCTTACGTTCCGTTGTATCGGCTAAGGTAGCACTGGGAGAACCACTGCGATTGCGCCCCAGTTGAGCTGGGCGAGCGCCTGAGTGGAGAAAGCTAAAACTGACCGTCATGATGAGGCGAGAGCTGGTCGCTGTTCGAGAGGTTTTTTGCGAGTCCCTAAAGACTTATGCCGCTTAGAGCGAGGAGCCGGCTTTGTCCGGCCCAGGCGTGGATAGCGCCCCAAATTCAGCCTTCCGAATACTAGGGACTTTGCCGAAATTTAAAATTATAGAATTCTATGGCTAAGTGAGAGTGTTCAAGCATTATAAGTCCGGTTGCCTTGTTCGTTGTGTTGAGCGCCTCCCTAGATGGACCCAAAAATGGGAACAAGAGTGCTCAAATTTATCCCGAACACCCCAGCACTCGTGGCATGGGGGCTGAAGCCGACGACTTGCCATCTCTCAGGTTTGATAAACACCCGCACAGAAGGTAATATTTTAAATTAACAAGCGTTGCTTAGCGCATATGAAGCAAGTTTTCAGCGCACGGGATAACAAAATGCGAGTCTACTCAAATATTACATCTTTGGAGCACTCACCCGCAATAATGCGGGCACCCTTCAGGACACTCTTATAATACATCTCGGGCGTGCGATGCTCCTTGCCCTGCGGTGGCGCGTCCGTCACAAGCTTCTGAGCATCCATCTTGCCCCAGTGCACCTTTGCGCGGGCAAGAGCCCGACGGGCACCTTCAATACAGGCGGAGTGCTTGATGACTTCAACCGATGGACACGCATCCACCAGCCGCCGCACCAGGCCGAAGTAGCTCCCAGGCATGGCCTCCTTAGGCCATAGCCGAACTATGAGGCCCTTCATGGCCTGTTCGGCCACCTTGTGGAGCTCGACCAGCTGCTTCAGCTGGTCGCTAAGGGGCACCGGATGTCCGGCCTCGGCATACTGAGACCAGAAGACCTTCTCCGTCGAGCTCCCCTCCTCGGCCCTGTAGAAAGCGGCAGCATCGGACACGTTGCGGGGCAGATCTGTGAACGCTCCTGGAGAGCTCCGAATTCAGGTAAGTGATAGGTAATTCACACTCACATGCTTACTTTGCATGAAAAATGCCTTACCCGCCGCTATTTTCTTCAACGCCTCGACTTCCTGGAGGGCCTTATAGGCTTCTGCCTTAGCGGCTTTGGCACTCTCAAGAGCCGTTGCAAGCTCGGACTCTCGAGTCTTCGAGTCACGCACCAAACTCTCGTGTTTTTCCACGAGAGCTCGGAGCTCTTGGTGTACCTCCGCCACCCGTGCCTCCTGCCTCTCTCGCTCGGTGTGTTCCGTGGCCGCATTATGTTCGGCCGCGGACACCGCCTCCTTCAGGGTCGCCACCTCGCTTGTGGCCCCTGCAATACCCACGTTATCCTTGTCATTCTTCTTGCAACCAAAATCCTTTTCCGTAAGGTACATTTTTAATAAGGTGACACTCACCTTCATTGTCCTCGAGCTGCTTCTTGGCACGGTCGAGCTCGTTCTCGGACCGCTCGAGGCCTTGCTTCAAAGTATTGACTTCCGCAGTCAGTGCGGCAGAGGTCAGCAGCACAGCCTGCAATCCCATATTGACATACTTTTTATGACTCCTGCGTATATCTTTTTAGATCCTCAGTCCGGCTTTTCTTTCCGAACACCGAACCGAGCATCAGGGGCTACTGTCTATGCGGTACTATTCTACACATATCGAAATTCTTACCTCAAAGTCGGTTAGAAGGCTGCTGCAGGCTTCGGTCAGCCCGCTCTTGGCGAGTTGAACCTTCTGAATCACCGCACTCATAACAGTGTGGTGTTCCTCTTTGATGGAGGCGCCATTGAGCGCCTCCAGCAAGCTATCCGGCGCCTCCGGTTGGACGGAGGCTGCCGGCGTCACGGTCTTGCCCTTCGTACGAAGGGGCCGCCCGCCGGACTCCGGAGCCACTATGGGTTCCGGGGCCGAGTCCGATGCAAAGTCCGGGAGGTTGTTCTGCGACACCCCCGGGGCCTCCTCCTCCTGGTAGGTCCCTTCCCGGGATCCCACCTCGGCATCGTCCACATCACGGGTGGTGGAGGCGGTCGGAAGGGAATCCGTATCTGACGCACCCAAGGACCCGCTTGACAAAGTGGGAAGATCATCCTTGGGCGGACTGCAGGGTTGTATGCGGCATTAGAAAGACACCATGTGGCGAAAAGAAAAATCATGAAGTTATTCGGGAGTCCGGATACTTACGATCTCGCCAGGGGCTTGGCCCTTGGGGGCCAATCCTCGTCGTCGTCGCCGGTGTTGGCAAAGCAGTCAGAGGGAAGAGTCCTTCCCTTCTTGGACCCTTCGGCCTCCCTCGTTGGGGAGGCCTTCCTTTTCTTCCCTCCCCCCGCTGGGGGAGAGGCTTTCTTCTTCTCCTCCTCGCCTTTGTGGGAGGAGTCTCCCTCGGAGTCATCATCCAATAACACCTAAAAACGGGAACTCTTCCGAGTGCCCGTGGCCTTCTTCTTGGCCTTCTTCTCCGGCACCACGTGGGGTGCCGACGCCAGCAGCCCCGTTAAGCGGGCGTCCGCTGGGTCCTCTGGTAATGGGGGCGGACAGATAGTCTGTTCGGCCTTCTCCAGCCAGTCCTGTCAAACGAGAGGGAGTTTAGATCCCGCATAGAGTCAAACTATGGAAAACAAGTGTCCCGTAAAGGGCAAAATCGCTTACCTCGTCAGCTGGATGCTGCGAGCTGAATCCGCGATCTTCGGTAGCGGATGCGGGGGCCTCGGCACCCTTAAACAGCACCCTCCAGACATCTTCGTATGTAGTGTCGAAGAGCCCGCTCAAAGTCTGGTGCTGCGCCGGATCGAACTCCCACATATTGAAGCCCCGTCGTTGGCACGGGAGAATCCGGCAGATGAGCATGACCTGGACTACGTTGACAAGCTTGAGCTTCTTGTCCACTAGCTTTTGGATGCAGGCTTGGAGTCCGGTCAGCTCCTCCGAATCATCCCATGTCCGGCCACTCTCTTTCCAGGAGGTGAGCCGTGTGGGGATGCCAGATCTGAATTCGGGGGCCGCTGCCCATTCAGGGTCACGCAGCTCGGTGATGTAGAACCACCCCGATTGCCACCCCTTAATGGTTTCCACGAAAGTGCCCTCAAGCCAAGTAACGTGGGACATCCTGCCCACCATGGCGCCTCCGCACTTCGCTTGGCTGCCCTTCACAACCTTCGGCTTGATACTTAAGGTCTTGAGCCACAAGCCGAAGTCGGGCTAGATGCAGAGGAAGGCCTCACACACGACGATGAACGCCGAGATGTTGAGGATGAAATTCGGGGCCAGATCATGGAAATCCAGGCCGTAGTGGAACATGAGCCCCCGGACAAAGGGATGGAGTGGGAAGCCCAGTCCGTGGAGGAAATGGGGAAGAAATACTACCCTCTCATGGGGCCTGGGGGTGGGGATGAGCTCCCCCTTGTTGGGGAGCCGATGCGCGATGTTGCTGGACAAATATCCGGCGCTGTGCAGCTTATGGATGTGCCCCTCCGTGACGGAGGAGGCCATCCACTTGCCTCCCGCTCCGGACATAGTTGGAGAAGGTTGAGGTGAGATGTGCGGACTTGGGCGCTGGAGCTCGAGTTCACAGAGATGGATAAGCCAAGGAGGAAGAAGGCACAGGTAAAAGGGTTGGATCTTTATCCCCTTATATGGGCGGACAAAAACATGTGTCCCCACCGGCCTGGTAAAACTCGCTTATCTCCCAAGCGCCGCAATCAATGGCGCGGTTGGGTTACCCACGTCCGTATTGATGGGAATCCCGGAATAAGGGGAACACGATCTCTGCTTCAACAAGACGTGCCGAGGAAACCGCTTCGCTAAACGCGCTGAGGTGGTACAATAAAAACAATTCGAGTAAAGGCTTGGTAGTGGTGTGATGTCATGCCACAAAATACGTCAGCAGATTGAACTTGTGTAATATTATTCTCTCTACGGTGGTACGTGGAATTTATTTTGCAGAGCCGGACACTATCCTGGTGTTCACAATCTTCTATAAATTATTCGGAGGAGGAACCCACCTTGCAATGCCGAAGACAATATGTGTGCCGGACTCGTCGTCATTGAAGCCTGGTTCAGGGGCTACTGAGGGAGTCCTGGACTAGGGGGTGTCCGGATAGCCGAACTATCATCATCGGCCGGACTCCAAGACTATGAAGATACAAGATTGAAGACTTCGTCCCGTGTCCGGATGGGACTTTCCTTGGCGTAGAAGGCAAGCTTGGCGATACGGATATGTAGATCTCCTACCATTGTAACCGACTCTGTGTAACCCTAGCCCTCTCCGGTGTCTATATAAACCGGATGGCTTTAGTCTGTAGGACGAACAACAATCATACCATAGGCTAGCTTCTAGGGTTTAGCCTCCTTGATCTCGTGGTAGATCTACTCTTGTAACACACATCATCAATATTAATCAACCAGGACGTAGGGTTTTACCTCCATCAAGAGGGCCCGAACCTGGGTAAAACATCGTGTCCCTTGTCTCCTATTACCATCCGCCTAGACGCACAGTTCGGGACCCCCTACCCGAGATCCGCCGGTTTTGACACCGACAACGAGGTTAAACGAGACTCAGATAAAGAGAGCAAGATTGAGCGAGTGTTGCCCGCCGTGTGGAAGAAAGAGTGAGACAGTCTCAAGGGAGTGACCTAGATATACAACGTGCATGCATGCGCACGAGAGGTTGGGGCGGCTAGATAGGCAATGCATGTATTTAGCGCGAGAGGGTGAGAGGGAGAGGGGGAGAGAGAGAGAGAGAGAGCTCGGCATGGGGTGCAATGGCGGGTGTGTGAGGAAAATACATTTGGTAACAGAGTGGAAAAATGGGTTGTGTAGTTGAGAGACTTAAAGATCGAAACACGGAGAGAAAGAATGAACGTGTGTTGGAAACCGATAGCTTCCTAAGGTGGTTAGGAGAGGAAGATTGACCGATACAGGAAGTATGTAGCGTTTGTGCGCGGGGGGGTGGGGGGCTAAAAACAACATTTGAATGTACATAGTACGAGACTTAATATCGATGTTTCAATTCGGTGTACATTGTAAGATTTGAACCGAGGACTAGGCATACGGGTAATTATTTCGAATTCGTGCCATACTAAGTTTCGAAAAGTTGACATTGACTCAATTTGTTGTGCTTTTTTGTAGGTCATATGTTTGAATCCATCCATAAGTTTTCTCACTACCATGGTGTTCATCATATACATATGAATTTGTATTAAAAAAGTAGCATGGATACAGTGAAATGCGAAATCCACGTTAGAATTGGAGATCGCTACGTGACACACACTTAATTCAAATAACTAACTACGTGACACACACTCTAATTCAAATAACTAATTATGTGACACACACTCTAGTCCACGTTAGCGTGGGTACCGTTTCGATTTTTTTCCAAATAACTCCTCATTAATTAATTTATAGTACTCCCTCTGTTCACTTTTATAAGATCTTGAAGACATTTCAGACAATGTGCAAAAACAGTTCATTTTAAGTTGTCTGAAACGACTTACAGAAGTGAACGGAGGGAGTATCTCATTTCGAATGACTAATTATTGCAAGGAAAACACGGGCATGGTAGTACATACAGATTCGTTTGCAAATGAAAGAAGATTCGTTTGCGTTCCCACATGTAGGCGCACCAGGCAGACCAGGGTCGTGTCGGGGTGGATGCAGCTTTGGTGCCTTAAAGGCAACTGCCTTTGGGTCGCTGACATGTGGGCCAGCCACCTGTTTGGCCCACATGTCATGGACACAAAGGCAGGTGCCTTAAGGCACCAAAGCATAGTCCTGTCGGGGTGGTCGCGTGTGTCAGACGGACGCGTAGCACCCAGCCACCCCCCCTCCCAAAAAGGACGACGACAAAATAAGTTCGCGCTTCCACGTTTCGGATTGAAATATCCGGCGGCCCCAATTCCAGCCCTGCAAAATCTCTCTTCTCCATTGTTCCCTTCCGCGCCCAGATTGCTCAAATCCCTAATTCGCCGCCAACCCAAGCAAAGTTCGAATCGCCCCTTGTCTCATCTCTTTCCCCACCGTTCCCCACCTCTATGCCGGACGACGACGATGAAAAAAACAGTCGCGCTTCACCAACGCACCAGAGCTACCTCACCTACGCCCTCGTCCACCACACCGGGTGGTCCACCAACAACGTCGGCCACCGCAACCGACGCGCCTCACAGACACCGAGTTCCACCGCATCAGGTGCGCTTCATCGATGCCGTCTCCCAGCTCAACCGGGCTACTTCACCGAGCACATCGTCGCACCTCCGCCCGCTGAGGCCGTTGGGGCTTCACCAACGGTCTCGTCCACCGCATCGTAGCGCTCCGCTGCCACTCAAGATCTGCATCCATGCGCGGCCAGCCAACGCCAGCGCATCATCCTCAACGGCTCTGAAGTGACCCGCACTCTAGCTAGGCGAGCATGCCCAAACGCCGGCCCGAACTAGGTATCCACACATCACTCCCTTGTGCACTGTTCCGATGATGTTTGGATATCCATTCACTTCTCTCTTAGCTTACACGCCTATGCAACTCTGACTTTAACTCTTATTTCTTCTGGAGATATCATTTGAAACAAGCAAATCCATTTTTCTAGCGAAGCATGATGGCGCTACGGGATCTGCTACGCATCCTGCACACCCGTATAACCTTGTAAGTCTCTGTCCTCTGGTACAACATCAAGGTCGATTCCTCTTATTTGATCAACCATTCGCCGTGTCAAAAATGCAGAGGGGGATGCAAGGAGCACAAGGCCTACACATCCAAGCAAGTGGTAACATGGACTTGTACATGGAACATCCCAAGCGCAAGAAGAGCTGTAGTGAGCCTGTACAACGAGCTAGCGTAAGTCCCTGCATTTCATTTAATTCGTACTGGCACTAGTGTATGATTTCTGTGCAGTGGTTGATCCACAAATTCAAGTTACCAGGGGCGAACATTTAACTTAAAAAATACGAAGGCACTTGCACTCCGGAAATCAACATAACTTGAGAAATGTGAAGCTACATGCACTTTGAAAACCAGCTAATGATCCAAAGTAGTACAGATTAGAAACACTAAATGATGCAAGCACCAAAAAACACAAAATGCAACATGGTGTACAAGGACTACAAACATGGTGTGTACCTGCTTGAATTATTCGTTCTCTGGCTAAAAATATCGAAGTGTAATTGCACGTATATCCAGTGCGCAAACTGCATATCAATATATCTATCATGCACAAGTATGCCAACAGTTTCAAACAACAGATTAGAAAAGTATTTATGCTATGTTGTCATGATACGGGGACTTTCTGGTAGATGGCCTCGTCATTTCCTCAAGCTATGAAAATGCATTATAATTTGCTTGTCGTCAATGCCTGCAAATCTTTGTCTCTCTCAACATAGTAGATCATCATTAGACACTAAATCCTTCAATGAGCTTGCAAAATGCTTGCATTAGATCCCTCATTAGACACTATATGTTCATCACCAGGACCATGTAAAATGTTTGCATCAAATCCTTCATTAGCAGTCTGTTCATTAGACACTTCAGGCTCAAGAACAACATGAGCTTGTATGTTTGCACCGGAAACTTGATTAGATACATCAGATTCAGTCAGTTCAGTATTGATTTGGGGAGTTATAAAATAAGTAGAAATTGGTTTCATTTTCTCATAGATTCCCTACATACAAGCATTTTTACAACACCGTCAGGTTTAACTATTGGCCATAAATTGAAGAGTTGGATTAGATATAATCAGGGATGTGATGTACCTGCTCGTTGCGCATGCTACTCTTGCAAGCTGCGACTGCCCGTTTGCACAAGCTCGATGCCATGCCCGTGCCGCCGCCGCTGCCTCCCACGTAGGCTACACCCAGGGTTGGATCTTCATCTTCTTGTCCTTCCGTTTGCTTGAAGCCCGGCGACCGCCCTCCAACGAGGGTGCGAGGAAGTGTTGTGTCGGTCTGTCCAGCGGCGGCTAGGTTAGGAGCGAACCAGACTGGAGGCTGGAGTGAATGAATTGGGATTTTTCCTGTTGTCGATCGATATGGGAGGCGCTCGTTTGGGTCATGAGCCTGCTATAGGGCCTACCTTGCACTTATGTTATTTGCCCATCCAGATTGAAACATTTTTCTTCATTTTTACATTGCCTGCTCGTGCGTTGGGACAAACAAAACTAGCATGGGCCAACCTGGATGACTCAAACTAGGTGCACACTTTCCATCCACCTGAGGCGGCCGCCCATACCAGCCCCTATGGTGGCGTCGCCCCTTTTTGCGTGTATGATTGGATAGTGAAAAATATTCCAGTGGCGCTTTTGATTTACCCACAGAATGGTTGAATTGCTTGTTTCTATGAAGTGAGTTTGCCAATAATGTGAAGGATGCCAGTCTTTTCATCCTATTGTAGATTACTTAGATCTCGATATGCCAAAGGTAATCGCATGAAATATACAGTAAAAGCCAGTGTGATGTGTGTGGCTACAACTAGTCTGACTACACGTCCTCATATAACATATCAAGGATGCACCATCTTACCAGATTAACCATTCGACTTACCCATGCAGTGTGGGAAGAAAGAAGTATTGGGACTGCGTATCCAAGCAATTGATGCCATGGACTCCTTCGTACAACCTTGTAAGCGAAAAAGAAGTTGTAGTGCGCCTGTACAAAGAACTAGCATAAGTTCAGTTACTTGCTTCTCGTAATTTTAATTAGCCACTTATTGCAAAATTGTTCAATTACGTTGCTTGGCTTAATTTAGTTTGCTATTGATTACATAATGCCACAGCCTGTTAATCATATTGTAGACTGCGCCTATCTATGTGTTTGATACTTACTGTTAAGAATTACCTGTTTGCCTTAACTTAAATATCTAATTGTTTGTTTAACTGCTTTGCTGCTGCAACAGCGGGTTACAATGATGTTAATAACTACTTTTCAGCATCCAATTGAAACTCTTTAATTCCTTGTTTGTTTAACTGGTTTGCTGTTATAACTCCCAGTTGAGATGTTTTGCTAACTTCAGATTTTCTGAATCCAATCGAAACTTTAATGGCAAAACAGGTTAGCCCAAGATCAAAGAGCGAGGTCCCCATGGACGTTGCATCATCCCACAGCAGTGGCACCGGCCCAATCGTGCATTATGAATTGCCAACTACTGATGCTATAGAGGCTAAACTAGTGGTAGAAAGAGATTCTGCTTCTGCACTTAGAGATGAAGTTGACATGTTGAGGAAGCAAACAGCACAATCACAAGCAGTACTCAAGACAACCATTAAATATTTGGTGTATTTCAAAATGAAGCAAGCTGAGACTGACCAGATTGTTAAGGTCCTGAAGGAAAAAAGGAAATTAAATTCCTACTTGGTAAATCATAGGTGAAATGTTCTTTCCATCGTTGAATAACCTTTATGTTGTCTGTTCATGTAATCAATCAAACCATTTGTTTTAGAGATCATGTAATAATTGTTTTTTTGTTTTTTGGTTTGTAATTTTATTTGAGCACAAGTCTGTATTAATTGATAAGACTCGGAGACATTTCATTTGGATTGTTGTGCCAGACCTACAAATATGACAATCGGGCTGAATGTGAATTCAGCAATAGTAGTAGTATAGATGGACCATAAGTGGCACGCATCGGAAAGGGCCAAGATACTGGCTAAAAAAAGGATGTTGTTGTAGCCAAAAAAAAGTACAGTGGCCTGGCCTATGTATGTTAGTTGATATTATTGATCCATATACTCTATAAGTGTTTATATGTCTGCTGGTTCTGTACATTCTTGGTTGATTGACTCGGTATTTGAATCTTCATACATCGCTTGTGTGCATATCTAAATGGGAGTACACATTATGTTGCGTGTGACATTTGAGTTGGACATGAAGTGTTCCAAATATTCGAATTCACCTTAAACTGGATTCTAGCTTCTGAATTTGAGTATCAGCATTTGTAAGCCATATTCATATCTGATAGTGGAATACATCTTTGTCGTCCTTTTGAAGATATATAAAAACACATAGAATGATTTATAAAGATTCATATAGGAATACAAAATGGACTCGGGTTTAGTTGCCAGGGTAAACGTAGATGCTTATTGTCCCAAAATTCGAAAGAAGCGGCAAAATGTACACTCCCACGTCAGCTGCCCGAAGCCAAGTGTTTGGGAGATGGAAATTACTGTCTACCCATTACACGGACAATCCATCGGCCCGATTTCCACTGCTCTAAATAGGGGTAGGTTAGTAACTTCAATTAGACGTGACACGACCACCTCTGAGCCCATTCCGACACTGTGGGCGTCAAACATGGGAGGCAAAGCACATTTTATTCAAGCTCATCCGAAAGACCTCTGTTCCTCCCTCCATTACCCATTCATACATGGTGGGCGGCAAAACAAACTCGACTCGGCCGAAATTGATGTAGGCAAATATTTTCAATAGGGGCAGGTTCGTAACTTCACTCAGACGTGACACAACCGCCCTACCTGTCAGCCCCGTTCATACATCGTGGGCGCCAACCATGGGCGCCAACCATCCTCTCCTCGCCCGAAATCGCTCTCGGAAAATATTGGCGAGATGCGAGATTACCGTCCTATCCCCAACCGACGAGACGTCCAAATTTTAAACGGGGGCTAAGTTCGTAACTTTCCCATATTTTAGACAGGCGCATCCCAAAAACATGGTTCCCTGTACCTCTCCCTCCATTTTCCCATTCATACACCATCCGCGCTAGAACACCCCATCCCCACACCAGCCTCCGTCCGCCACCCCATCCATCGCCGCCGTCCTCCACCACATCCATCGCCAGCGTCCTCCACCAGGCCGGAGCGCCTACCAAGACCATGTCGTCCACTGCTAGAGATGGACGTTTCTCATCCACGGCGAAGGACCAATAGCCTTGCATCGTGTTCTCTCGCTTCATCGGTGTTGTCGTCCTCTTTGCCGGGGCCGGTCACACGACCTTCTCTTCCACCGCAACGGGACTTATCCCCCGATGCACCCGTCTACCGTTGCAGATCTGCTTCATTGCCACCGACAACCATCACACCCCCGATGCCTACACGGCACCGCAAGAGAGGTGGTACTTCATATCTCCTCAACTTTTTAATCTCAACCAGAAAATAGATCTTAACTTGGTTACTATACTTTCTTTTCAGCTCTTAGAATTTAGTTCTTAGTTCGAAGCAAACGATGGATGCTAAATATCATTTCTCCGGTTTGCAGCTTCAAATATGCCATGGCACAGCCATAATATAGTTTAATTGATCATGCTTAGGGTTTAATTGATCATGTTGGTTCCGTGGTGGTTTCTTTAATAGAAATCGGAGGGGAAACCCTCTTTTGCTAAAAAAAATATGCTTAGAGTTTCCCCCTTTTATGATCACTATACGATCAGAATACGTGCTTCGTGTCATAATAACACTGCTCCACCCATCAAGCTAAACAAGCTTAGTTGTTCAAATACGAATATGATATTATTAAAACAGAGTTGTTTAATTGGTCAGCTCAATGTTCCTAAATTAGTTTTGAAAATGCATGTTCGCCACTCGGGTGTGTATCTCTACAGGGTGCCCAAGGTGGGCCGGCCCACCCTGAGATTTTGGGTCGTTCCAGGCCCTGATTCCCCTCTGTTCTACTGCGCGCTTCCGATCTCTACTCGCCCCCAGCCGCCTGCCTCGCCGGCGACTTGCCGTCCCCTGGCGGCATGACTCTAGGAGGAGACGCGGACTAACAGGAGGCCAGGAGCCGCTCGCCCAACGGCGTCACCGCTGCCCAGGCGCGCCGCTGTGCCTACCTTCCCAGTCCGTTCAGGGATCAGGCGTGCAGCACCCACCAAGCCAACCCGATTTATCCTGAGATACGTCCTCAACACTCAGCAGCCACTCCTCATCACCCATTTTCTAATTGATTCATTACTCATTAGGCAGGACTGTCATTAGGGTTTGTTGTGTGCTCAGTGCTACCTACAATTAATGGTTCAGATGTATTTCGGTAATCTTTAGTACCTCTAAAGTTCACAGGGTTTTCAAAATTCCGGCCCTCGGAACAGACACTAGTCATTTTGGATTGTTGGTCGTAGTGACATTGACCCAGATTACTACTGCAAGCCAGGTTTGTTGACAATTTTACTTGTCTTCCTTACTCATTCGATATAATATTCAATTATGTTGATTAGTTGCAAACAACAAGTGCTAGACAAACTTCTTCATTCAGATTTTCGACGGTCTCTTACATTTTAGGCATCAAAATCTATAGGGATAGATCTAGACGCCTCATAGGTCTTTCACAAAGCACATACCTTGATAAGATTTTGAAGAAGTTCAAAATGGATCAGTCCAAGAAAGGGTTCTTGCCTGTATTGCAAGGTGTGAGATTGAGCTCGGCTCAATGCCCGACCACGGCAAAAGATAAAGAAGAGATGAGTGTCATCACCTATGCCTCAGCCATAGGATCTATTATGTATGCCATGCTGTGTACCAGACCTGATGTAAACCTTGCCGTAAGTTTGGTAGGAAGGTACCAAAATAATCGCGGCAAGGAACACTGGACAGCGGTCAAGAATATCCTGAAATACCTGAAAAGGACAAAGGACATGTTTCTCGTTTATGGAGGTGACGAAGAGCTCGTCGTAAAGGGTTACGTCGACGCTAGCTTCGACACAGATCTGGATGACTCTAAGTCACAAACCGGATACGTGTATATGTTGAATGGTGGAGCAGTAAGCTGGTGCAGCTGCAAGCAGAGCATCATGGCGGGATCTACATGTGAAGCGGAGTACATGGCAGCCTCGGAGGCAGCGCATGAAGCAATTTGGGTGAAGGAGTTCATCACCGACCTAGGAGTCATACCCAATGCGTCGGGGCCGATCAAACTCTTCTGTGACAACACTGGAGCTATTGCCCTTGCCAAGGAGCCCAGGTTTCACAAGAAGACCAGGCACATCAATCGTCGCTTCAACTCCATCTGTGAAAATGTTCAAGATGGAGACATAGATATTTGCAAAGTACATACGGATCTGAATGTCGCAGACCCGTTGACTAAACCTCTCTCGCGAGCAAAGCATGATCAACACCAGAACTCTATGGGTGTTCGATTCATCACAATGTAACTAGATTATTGACTCTAGTGCAAGTGGGGGACTGTTGGAAATATGCCCTAGAGGCAATAAATAAATGGATTATTATTATATTTCCTTGTTCATGATAATTGTCTTTTATTCATGCTATAATTGTATTATCCGGAAATCGTAATACATGTGTGAATACATAGACCACAATACGTCCCTAGTAAGCCTCTAGTTGACTAGCTCGTTGGTCAATAGATAGTCATGGTTTCCTGACTATGGACATTAGATGTCGTTGACAATGGGATCACATCATTAGGAGAATGATGTGATGGACAAGACCCATTCCTAAGCATAGCACAAGATCATGTAGTTCGTTTTGCTAGAGCTTTTCCAATGTCAAGTATCTCTTCCTTAGACCATGAGATCGTGTAACTCCCGGATACCGTAGGAGTCCTTTGGGTGTACCAAACGTCACAACGTAACTGGGTGACTATAAAGGTGCACTACAGGTATCTCCGAAAGTGTCTGTTGGGTTGACACGGATCGAGACTGGGATTTATCACTGGGCCCACTCGGTAGTGCATCATCATAATGAGCTCAAAGTGACCAAGTGTCTGGTCACGGGATCATGCATTACGGTATGAGTAAAGTGACTTGCCGGTAACGAGACTGAATGAGGTATTGGGATACCGACGATCGAGTCTCGGGCAAGTAACATACCGTCTGACAAAGGGAATAGTATACGGGGTTGCTTGAACCCTCGACATCGTGGTTCATCCGATGAGATAATCGAGGAGTATGTGGGAGCCAACATGGGTATCCAGATGCCTCTATTGGTTATTGACCGGAGAACCGTCTCGGTCATGTCTGCATGTCTCCCGAACCCGTAGGGTCTACACACTTAAGGTTCGGTGACGCTAGGCTACGCATTAGAGGCGTTGGGCTCTAACTGAACCCGAGCGATTGCACTGTAGGCTACGCGTTACTGAACCCGAGCGATCGATCGATGGCTGTTAAGTGAACCCGATTGAGCGATTCCTTCGCTACTGCTGCTAACTGAAGCCGATCGATTGGATGAACAGTGAGCGTTGCGGGGGGGGGGGGGGGTCGGATAAACAGTGAGCGGTGGCGTTGCCTCTGGATGAACAGGACCCCGTGGTGTGGAGGGCTGGATGAATAGTAGACGGTGGAGGGGTGCCCGTGGAGGGGTGGTTGAATAGGACCCCGTGGTGTGGAGGGCTGGATGAATAGTAGACGGTGGAGGGGTACCCGTGGAGGGGTGGTTGAACAGGAGCCGATGGAGTAGCGCACGGTGGATGCTGGATGAACAGGAGCCCGTGGAGGCTGGAGGAGGTCGACGGTAGCCCGTGGAGGCTGGAGGAGGTCGACGTTGGAGATGAACAGTATCCCGTGGAGTACCGTTTTACGGTACGCCACACCCCTCCCGATGAACAGGACCCCCGTTTCAACCATAGCGCTCCAACACAAGTCCGTTTCGGCCGTTTTGTGGTACGCCACACCCCTCCAAGTCAACAGGACCCCCGTTTCGACCGTAGGAGGTCTGTTTCCTCCATTTTGCGGTACGCCACACCCCTCCCGATCAACAGGACCCCTGTTTCGACCATAGGAGGTCCGTTTCCTCTGTTTTTCGGTACGCCACACCCCTCGCGATCAACAGGACCCCCATTTCAACCGTAGGAGGTCCGTTTCCTCCGTTTTGCGGTACGCCACACCCCTCCCGGTCAATAGGACCCCGTTTCGACCGTAGGAGGTCCGTTTCCTCCGTGCTGCGGTATGCCAGGCCTCATTTCCATCGCCTGTTCCGTCCAAGCCCTCCCGATGAACACGACCACACATTCTGTTCCGACCCAGCCGGTTGGCTCCCACGCGTTCCGTTGCCTCCCGATGAACACAACGCATTCCGTTGCCTCCCCATGAAGATGACGCATTCCATTGCCTCCCCATGAACACGACGACGATGCTATTTCTCCGTTTCGACCCAGCCATGTACACGAGCTCTCGTCGTAGGTATGCGCGAGTAGGCGTTCGAGACCCCGCCCATATGTACACATACGTGGCCGTATTTTCTTTCGTGCACCCTGGTCGCTGTACGTACATGTACATGCTATGTGCGCGCCTCTACTACAACACGTGCGTGCCTCTACTACGACACGTGCGCGGCTCTATATCCACCAATATATATGTACGTACATGTTCACGACCAGAATGACAACGCTACGTATGCTTCGACCAGGTGGGTCCCAACTGTTAGGCACTTCCTTGCGTGCGAACATGTCGCTAGTGGGTCCCAGCAGTTAGGGGGCGAATTGTTTTTTTTTGCCCGGACGCACTTCCTTGCGTGCGAAGATGTAGCTGGTGGGTCCCAGCATTCAGGGGGAAATGTTTTTTCGCAAAATAAAGTGGCCCGTCCTGTGGGTCCCCACTGTCAGGTGGAGGAATAATTTTTTTTGCGCGTAATAAGGAGGCACTTCCTTGCTGCTGCCGTGGACCCAGCTATGAGCCTCTCCACGTACAGTCCACGTCTGATGGAAGTCGTTCCTTAACTACGTTGACCACGCTGCGCCGAGAGCACCACGGCGGTGGACGACGGCGAGGCCTAGGAAGGGGACGACTCGGAGCCGGGGAAGACGCAGCAATGGATGCCCACGCAAAGAGGAGTATGAGGGTTCACTGGTTCGGCTGCAGTGTGAGGCTGTTGTCGCTGCAGAATAACAGGGGGTGTGGGTGAGTAGAGGGATGGCCTGGCCAGCGGTGGGAATAGTAGGGGACGGTGAGGCCTCCACGACATCACAGTCGGCCACGGGAGGCAGGAGCACGCGGCACGACCGGCGCTGGTTTGGGCGGCTGGAGCAAGAACACCAAAGGTTGAAGAAGCACTACGGCCGTTGGATGAACATCGTACGGTAACAGGAGCTAGAATCGTTCATATTGACTAAGTTAACAAAGCCCTCCATCCCCGTCAACTTGGTAGGCCCACAAGTCAGCCTCCCACTATGATGGGTTCCAGCTAGCAGGGGGAGTATTCATTTTTTTGTGCGTAATAAGGAGGCACTTCCGGTGGGTCCGAGCTGACAGCGGGGGGAACATTTGTTCGCGAAATACGGTGGCCTGTCCGGTGGGTCCCAGCAGTCAGGGGGAAACGTTTTTTTCGTGAAATACTGGTGGCCCATCCGGTGGGTCCCTGCTGTCAGGTGGAGGAATAATTATTTTCTGCGTAATAAGGAGGCACTTCCTTGCAGCTGCCGTGGACCCAACTGTCAGCCTCTCCACGTACAGTACTCTTCTGATAGAAGTCGTTCGTTGATCACATTGACCACGCCGCACCGAGAGCACCACAGCGGTGGACGACGGCGAGGCCTACCAAGGGGAAGACGCGGCAGCAGAAGCCCGCGCGGAGAGGAGTACGAGGGTTCACCGGTTCAGCTGCGGTGTGAGGCTATCGTCGCCGCAGAATAACAGGGGGTGTGGGTGAGTAGAGGGATTCCCTGGCCAGCAGTGGGAGTAGTAGGGGGCGCTGAGGCCTGCGCGGCAGCACAGCCGGCCACAAGAGGCGGGAGCAGGAGGTCCCGCCGGCGCTGCTTTGGCGGCTGGAGCAATAAGATCAGAGATTGAAGAAACATGACGGCCTTTGGATTGACATCCAACGGTTACGTCTACTAAAATCGTTTGTTGACGTATATAATAACTAAAAAAATCTTGCATACGCGTCAACTAAATAGGCCCACAAGTCAGACCACTCCCTCTTTTTCTTAATAATTTATATATAGCTCATGGCAACTTCTTATGCAATTTATTGCAGTCGTTTTTTGGTTGGAGGGCCAATTTCGCATATTTCAATGGGTTCCAAACTATTTTTAATACCGAAATGTCAAGCCAGATTTAAAGTACTTTGAAGATATATTTAAATTAGGTTAATGCCCAGTGAAATAGGAATCTGAAAATGTGAAAAAATTCAAAAATTATAAAGTAATTGCCAATTTGTCATCTGTTTTTATATTTACAACCCATTTCATATTAGTTTCAAGATTTGTAGGCGTCTTGAAAGAGTTGCAGCCCATCAGGGCGTAGAAAAAATAAGTAGGCCTGGATTGGGTATTCTTCAGAAAAAATAAACTGGGCTCATTTTCACAAAGAAAAAATAGTTGGGCTGGTCACATGGTGAACACAAAATATAAGCCTGGGCTAGACGGGCCACAGCCCAGTTCAAACCCTACTCCATCTCAACAATAACAAAAATAATACTGCTCGAGTAGCTACGTCCCAGGTGTCATCCGATCTTGCACTGTTCTCTTGTCTATTGACTATATACACTCACAATGTCGTGGGTCCCAGATGTCAGGAAAACACTAGGAGGAAGCATTTTATTTTTCCATACGCTGATGTGGTGGGCCCCTACTGTCATCCTCTCCATGTACTTCTGCCGATTCCTGTTGTTTGTTGACCATGTTGACAACACGAGAGGGCGGCGCCGCGGCGAGTGCACCAAAGCGCGCGGAGGACGTCAGTGTTAATGATTTAGGAGATGGTGGGGCGGAAGCAGGAGGCCCCGCTGACGCTGGTTTGGTTTTGGCAGCTGGAGGAAGACAGGACTGAAGAAACACGACAGACTGTAAAAGCAGCAGGAGTACTTAACAACCTTAACTGAAACCAGCAGGGGCACTTAACAACCAAAGCTGAAAGCAGTATGAGTACTTATACAGGTTCAACCGTACAAAGCACGCCTCGAACAGTGCTACTTTGCCTACAGTTAACCAAGGGTGAGGCCGCCAAGCCCCAGGACAAGGCCCATGCACCACCCCACACATCCACAACCTTCTGAAAGCGACTTCATCTCGCAACGTGGTCAATAAACAGGATATTCGCTTTAGAGCCATGGAAAAGCATGAACATAATCTTCTGTCCTATTCTCCAAGATGGACGGGCCTTCATTATTTGAGACCACCCATGAATAAGTGTCTTTTCACCTCCAAGGGGAATTGAGTAGGTCGACATAAACATCATGTTGTGACCAAGCGCAAGTCTGACCCGACCATGGTCAGGCATCTGTATAGGAAAAATAGAACTGGGCAGTTCCTGTTTCAAGAAGATCACAGATGTAAAACTGTGTATAAGCAATAGTTTATGAACAACATATATAACAGAAAACAGCTCGTACCATAAGTTTCTCAACACAGTTGGACCTGTTCAACGAGTGAAGCAGTGTCACACATATCCCACGTGGCCTTCCACCATTGAAACGCCCCACCAGGACCTCAAGACGATCAATAAAGTGTAGGAACTTGTGGATGTTGATCCAGTTAACTTCAGTGCCATCAGTAACAGCCGAGTTATTAAAAAGTAACAAACGAGCAGACTGCTTAACTCTGAAAAAACCTACACGTGCCACCAATTATAAGAAAATATTAGTTAGAAGTAGCATCTTCGTGAGAGATTCGTTGCTTCTTCTAAAGTTAAATTGTGATTAGTTAGACAGAATAGGTGGATTAAGAAGTAATCGAGGCAACAAGCAAGAACCAGATACAAAACTAACATGGATGAACAATTGGAACAACGTCGGGGTGGAAGATCGCAGTGAAGATGAGACCAGGTTCTGCTATTTCCATCAACATTCGTGCGCCAACTTTCAGTCTGTAACACTTGAGAAAGTTTATCCAAGTTCGGCCATAAAAAAGCAGCGATCTTCTTGGTTCATGAACCCAACTCAGAACTCATATCCATGACTTGTCTCCACTATGACCATTAAACTAGTGTATTCAGTTATGGCAAGGCCAGGCATCTTGAGTACATGTGTTTTGGCAAAGCAAATAATACACTGCAGGAAAAATAATATGAGAACACAACATGTTAAAAAAAACCACCCTCCCGGATAGAAAAGAGGATTCTAGGAACATACTGTGCGCGTTTCAAAATGATGTGTTAGGATGAGAAAGAACAAGTGTGGCATCTCTTCGAGGGCGCAGAAACCTGTAGGGTCCTCACACTTTGGGCACTGCAAATGAAACACACTAGATTCAGTAGGAAGAAAAATGCATCAAAGGCGGCAGCGGCCATCCTAGGATTACCTGCGACCAAGGGACTTGGATTTATCGAGGATGGATGAGGAATTCGTACCTGGTTCTCCATGAGAAAACCCTATGCAATCGCCGAGAGGGGGTTTTCTCTGAACAAGCAAACGAGGGAGAAGGGAATTCAGGCCCAGTGAAATATTGCCACTTCGTCCGTCCAGCTTACTGCTAAAGCTGGAAAGGGGGGTTGTGATTTGACGGCTCATTGGGCATTACTGCGGCGCTACGACCGGGGTGTGTCTATCGTGAAGTTGTGCACTCTAATTTGTGCATATGGCACGTGGACCCCATTGCCGGTTACCCCACATATCAGCGAAAGGAAGTAGAAAGACAGGAGTAACTAGTTACACATAAATATATATTTTGATAGAGAGATACTCCCTATATAAAGAAATATACAAATCTTTTATATCACAGACAGGCTCACCTTGCCGAGAAATATACTCCCTCTACAATGCACGGGCATTATGGGGGTCAGCTTTTTTTATGGGGGTTCAGCTGAAAATATAATACTCAGATAGGCTCACAGTTTTGGACTTTGGGCCGCAGGCCGACCCTGCATGTTTGGGGGCCCATGTGTTCTACCTCAACGCTTTCATATTTCAAGCGATCGGTACGGCGCTGGTTTTAGATGTTGTAGCAAGGTGAATACACAAAATTGAATAAAGCATGACAGCTGTTTGAATGAAATCGAACGACAGTTCCTAACCAGTAATCAGAGTTGCAATTCTATCAGCGATATACCATGTGATAAATAATATTGTCGTACTACTTATACACACATGACACTTGTTTCACCATGCCAGATTATTACATCAAAATCTCTTGGAGGATAGATCAGTTCGGCAGTTGCGTGCTGCTACTGAAGAATTTCAAAGTTGATTTGGACCAGGTCTCCTTGCCAAGAAAGTTCGATTTTAACATCATCCCCTACTGCAAGATATGATTTAGATTTGAACCTTGACCATCCTTTAGCATCAATCATCATGCGACCATCCTTTGTACTTACGATATATTGAGCAGGTTCATTCACACCAAGGTTGCGCATGGTAAGAGAAACTTGGCCGCGGTCGCCCAGATTGTTGAACGACTCCCTCGTTGCTCTAGGAATTCTGTGTTTTTAAACAAGAAGACATACCCAAATAGTTAGATCAAAACAGTGAATCATGTGAAACAACACGGAAATAAAAAAGAACGAAGCACTTGGGCGGCCAATGCTTACCAAGAAGGTGGACATGTAGGTTTTTGTAAGGACTTTGGTATATGAAGTGCGAACTGCAACCCAGTCTGTTGCTGCTGCAACTGCACGGGCCGGAGCAGATGCAAGTGCAAGTGTTGGTGCATGTGCCGAAGCCGTTGTTGCTGCCGGAGATGGTGCTCCTTGTAGAGCTGGTGCCGGTGTCGCAGCAGGTGCTGGTGTCGATGCCCGATCCTCCGGTAGATCAGACTGATTTGCTGACACGGTCGGTGCCTAATCCTTAGCTGGATCAGACTGAGCTGCTGCCGCTGTCAGTGCTAGAGCAACTGTCGGTGCTCGATCTGTTGCTGAAGGTGGTACCGATGTGCGAGACAGCGGTGATTGTGTCTGGTCTGCTATGATCAGCTTTCTAACTTGACTAGGATCCGTGACCATGATCCAGTTTTTTTCTTCATTTCTTTTAAATGCGAGAAGGACTAATTGTGGAATTTTTGTTAAAGCAAACTGCAGTTCATCATAGGGATTCAGCTTGTACTCAAACAACAGACTGATCCAATTTTTTCCAATAATATAAGTGATGGACAATGCCTTCGTTACTGACACGACATAAGAAGTGAAACCTGCAAAAATAGCCATCGTAGAGCAAACCAAACGGTTTATTCTATGATGAATGTCACATGGCAAAACCTGCATCGTAAAATTATAGGAAAAGAAAGAAAACATGACATTAAATCAATAAGATTTAGACAGTAAATCAATAAGATTTACTTGATGTGACATGAGTGAATCCTTACCAGGAAATCACAATGTTGAAGTACTAAACAGAAGATTGATCGTCCAACTACGCGTGGCATGCAGGGGCCCTGCCTACTACCACAAGCAGGACAGTCCAAAGGTCGTGACAAATCATACGGACCGAACATCCATGGGACTGGAAATCGTGGTGGGTGCGATAAACCCTGCAATGCATACAGATATTGGAGTGTAACCATAATTGATAAACAATCCTCACAAAAAATATGATCTGGATGCTTCAAAATATACAGACTGAATTGAGTGGACAGACATTAACATAGACCGTTCTCAGGACTGACCACACACCAAAAGCGGCAGTACTAATAAACAATACAGGGTTCCTAAAGACAAATCAAGTACTGAACAATAGTACTTACTACAGACAAGCAAAGTTGCACTAACTAAACTCTGCAGACTATTTCTTGCCACCGACCTACGGGATGAACCCCGCATAATTGACTAGGCCATGGACTTCGTGTGAGATGTCTACATGCACCATCACCATCTTGTCAACCTTGGAGAACCTAACAGACTGGTCTTTCCACTCATAAACATGATGATGAAGATAGGCCACATAAGATTTGTTGGGAAGCTTTACAAGAACCACACCCTTTGTAAAAGAAGGCACAGCTAGGAAATTGTTGTGGTTAAGTACAGCCTCGAGAACACGCCTGTCAACAATGCTACAGGAAAACACTAGTTCAGGATACGTGGCGACAAGGACACAGCAGCTGGATAGTTCAGCAGTAGAACTCATCATCGGGTCTTCCAGTTCACACAGCATGACGTTGAGAACTTCATCTCCACCGCGGACCTGGTTCTAATTCAAACAGAAACCATATTTTATTACTACCTCCGTTCAGAAATATAAGATGATTTTCGATATTATACTCCATATATGACTACATATACGCACAGAAATGAGTGAACAAAGACACTAGAACATGTATTCAAAGGCATGAGAGCAGAGGGATTACTTGCAATATCCATAACACAAGTTACTGAGGCAAATATACCCTCTTAAAAGGTAGCATCGATGTTCATAAAGTACTCCCTCCGTCCCAAAATTCTTGTCTTAGATTTGTCTAGATGTCTAGATACGGATGTATCAAGTCACATTTTAGTATTAGATACATCCGTATCTAGACAAATCTAAGACAAGAAATTTGCGACAGAGGGAGTAGTTGAAAGTAATCTATAAGAAATTAGTGTCAACCTCTCGCATGTTTTGGTCAAAAGAGGAATTTAGAACCGTCATTTGGCACACTAAAATCACATGCAAGATCACCCAGAAAGTTGTACTACCAGTACTAGTACTACGTGTTATGAAAAAACACGATCAAGATCGAGAAAAAGATCGTCAACAAGAGACATTACCTGGACTTTCTTAATGAGGGATCCCGGAGAGGGGGGCTTGGACAGGGCGATGGCTTTGAGCTTGCCTGCGGTAGTCTCGGCGGGGTGCTTGCGCTTCTTCGTACCATGAGCCTCGACGGTTTTGGCCAGAGCCATAGACATCACGTCGACCGGTGCTCCGGCGTCCATCCAAGAGAGGAAGCTGAGAGAGAAGAGTGAAAGGACGAACGAGATGAGGGAGAAGCGAAGCGAGTGGGGGTTTTCTTCAAGAGAGGAAGCTGAGAGAGAAGAGTGAAATGATGGTTGCTTCATCCGTCCAGCTTACTACTGGAAAGGAGGGGGTTTTGTGATTTGATGGCTCATGAGGCATTACTGCAGCGGTTCGATCGGGGTAGTCTACCGTCACTCTACTACAGAGTAATTTAGTGCATGGCTGGTGGACGCAGGTGCTAGCTGTCCCACATGTCGGCGAAAGTGAGTAATTTAGTGCATGGCTGGAGGAGGATCTGCACGGTAGAGCGTGTCCACTGTTTTCTCAAGAAAAAAATGATTACAGCAAGCGTTTCCACTCTTATGACGGAGGAGTGCGAAACACGGCAGCCACTTGAACATACATAGTGCTCCTACTACTAGGCATGTGCGGTGGTTCTTACGTCAGTACTACACAATCTTGTTGCTAGGGTAGTAAGATATGACGATAACAAATGATGTTGTGCGCATGTCAACTACTCCTATATGTAACATAGTACCGCTTTTTCGACTGTTCGATCGAGAATGAACGGTTAACATCAATGTTAACAGAACTAGGTCCACAGCGCACGGAGAGTACGGTGCTACAGTACTCCACGAAACATGAACCTTATGAAGCATGAATAGTGTTAGGCAGGGTGTACGAAGGGTGCATGGGATGGGAGCAAAAGTTCCCTTGTCGACCCACTTTTGGGTGTTTGGCAGAGTGCATGAAGGGTGCATGAGTCCACACTAGTAGGAAACAACTATATTGAGATGAGAATGCAACCAAACACACCCACACGCTTTGTGCTACAGTGACTGATCTGCACCATCTGAGTTTGATCCAATGGTCATGTTGCGCCGAGACATGGACATGCCCATGCAGAGGGCGCCTAAACACCACCGAAGTCCCTCTGCTTCTCGAGGCGCATGACGTTGGTGATGCAGGGTGCAACCACCCGCAGAGCCCGCTCCCAGTCGACGGGAGCCAGCTCGTCAAAGACGGCGTCTAATGGCACGAATGGATTCCGGTGACGGAGCCCTGACAGGATTCGCCCGGCAAAGGCGACGGCAGCCTGCAACCCCTCCTTGTCCAGCTCAGCCCCCACCATCGCGCAGAGATGGCTCGGCTCCTCAAAGATATAGGTGAAGAAGGAGACCAGGTCAAGAAGCCGCAGCTCGTTGAAGTCGACCGGGTGGTCGAACGGGTTTAGCCCGACGGCCGGCATCGTCGCGCTGGCACGACGGTAGGCATCGCACAGCCGCAACACGTGTGTGGCAACTTGGTTCACCAAGTGGCTGAGGCAATCCTGGACCTCGTCACGATCGGCCCGCTCGCGCTCCGGCCGGTTCCCTGATAGCCTATCATATCTCCCGCTTTCTGCAGCAACGCCGCCGACGCCTCAAGCATCTTTGTGGTGGACGCCTGCCGCTTTTGAAGCTCCGTGAACTCCCACACATAACGGAGGAGCATGTCACTCGTCCTTGGCCCTTAGCTCCGCATCCTTGGCATGGAGCTCCTGTGTCAGGCGCCTCACCTCGGACTCCGTGATCTGCTGCGCCGCCATGGCACCAGATAGAAGCAATGGGGAGAGGAAGCAAAGCAGACAAAACGGCTGAAAGGCAATGCAGTCTACGGGAAGGCGGAGGGAGCCAGCCGAGGAGCGGGGAATCTTTTGGTTTTCACCACGGTAGAACACCAGTCGACGTCTTCTCACATCAGGGAGCAGTGGGTTTTACAGGCGGAGTCATCATGACTAATTGCTGCTGTGCTTGCTCCCGTCAATCAAAAAATTAAAAATCCTGTCGCGCCTGCTCCCGTCAATCAAAAAATTAAAAATCCTGCCGCACCCAAACACCAGAGCAATGCCGCGGTGGATATTTAAATTTACCTGCCGGCAAGTAGATAAAAAAAGGGGTGAAAAATCAAATGTGGCGGCGGCCTAGCTAATCGGTCGAACTAGCCCAATTAGCTAGCCATCGTGCTTCACTAATGTACTCGGCGGGAAAGGTGGTCTTTCGTGATTTGACGACTCATTTACTTGCTTCGGTGCTACGATCGAGGAGGACCCAGAAAACGCGCGGTAGGGCGTCCCACGTCAGGAAGAATATATGCGTGCACCACCCGGAAGGACCCCGAAACCGCACGGTAGGGTGTGCCACGTCTCGGCACGGAGGAAAAATGTGCGTGTAAAAATATACTGTATCAGTCGTAGTACGTATGGTTCGACCTCGGGACCCAGCCAGTCGGTCGAAAACACCCCACTATCCACACAACTTCATCATGCAAATGTGGCAGGGAGGATAGATGTGGTTAGCTCCGTCTAGACCAGCCACAACGTCTCTTGTTCTAGGCAATTCTTCTATTTTCCAAGATTTTTTTAGTTGTAATAACACCACGACAAGCTAGCGCCACTCTTCGTGTGTGCTCGTGCAAAGGTTAGACGATGGAGAGAAGAGAGATTGAGATCGCAGACCTGGGACCCACCAGTAAGTGAGACAACAGTCATGCACGTGTTGACGAGGCACTCCCTCTACTCTACTCAACGCAAGTACTGTATAATCAAGTTATGGGACAAAGCCAACAACCGTTTCTTTTTTCAGGCTATCGACTTACGCTTTGTAGTCCAGGTTTCCAGTTCAAATCTCGTGTTTCAGATTTGTTAGTTTTAGGTCCAAATTTGATTAATGACAAGTGGGACCCCCATGTGTTGTTCCGATATTTCAGTGTAGGATGGTTTTTTTGAACAAACACTTTGCACGGTTAGACAAGTAATGGCACGAGTTACATGTATTTTACCAGTTTACGAACTAAAATGACAGCGGCATAGAATATCACATCCACCCCGCAGCTTAGATACTTGGTGATACAAGTTTTTACACCGTTGTAAGTGAGATCCAATGGATTGGGAGTAGTCTTTGTAATTATGCGCAATTTCCAAACTCTCCAAAGGTTTTTTTTGCAAATAAAACATTCAGGCCTCATGTGTGCCGCTGCATCTTCGATCCAACGGCTCCCCGTTGCTCATATTAGGTGCTCCCCGTAGCTTAATTACCCGCTACGGTGAAATGAGCATCTAGGTCGTATGATCAGTGATCAGATGGTACATGCGTAGTACTTGTACTTTCTGCGCATTTCCCAAACTCTATCAGCCGTATATTCCAAAAACATTCAAACCTCCTACTCTGGGCCGTTAGATCTCAGTGAACTCGTATCACCATAGAATCTATGGTGCGGGAGCACCTCATATTCTCCCGTGCGAGAAAACATAAGGTGCTATCGCAGCTTGGATGCTACGGTGATACGAGCTTGGAGGTCATTTGATCTGAGTTCCAATGGCATCTGAGCAGTCTTTGTGCTTGTAAGAAGTGGCCGAACTCTTTTGGGGCTTTTCTGCAAAAAACCATTTGAACCACCGAGGAGGTGTTGGGTCACAAATGCAACGCCTCCATAGAGCTTGTATCACCAAAGCATCTAAGGTGTGGTAGCACATGATATTCTTACATACAGGAGAATGTGATGTCCTCCTTCATCTTAGATGCTACAGTGATACGAGCTTCGAGGTCGTTGGATATGGGATCAAAGGGCATCTGAGTAGTTTTTGTACAAATTGTGTGCAATTCTCAAACTCATCAAGGTTTCCTGCAAAAATATTAAGACACATCATGTGAGCTACTATATCACAGATCTACAAGCTCCAAGCAACTCGTATCGGCATATAGCATCTAAGTTATGGGGTCACATGATATTCTCCCAGGGAGGAGGGGTGGGGGTGCACAACCAATTGGTGGTTGGGAGGCTGGGGAAAAATATAATCTAAACAACCATAAACAGAGCTCCACAATTTTATCTAAGGTCGAGGGGTTGACCACCGACAATCATAGCTCCGCCTAAATAGAACATTTGCATGTACTGTAGTACTAGACTTAATGTTCATGTTTCAGTTTCATGTTCATTTTAAATATTGAACTGAGGACCATGGATGTCTTACATTTTACTTCCTTCGTTCCTAAATATTGGTCTTTTTAGAGGTTTCAAATGGACTGGCATATACAGATGTATATAGACATATTTTAGAGTCTAGATTCACTCATTTTGCTCCGTATGTAGTCACTTGTTGAACTCTCTAAAAGACTAATATATAGGAATAGAAGGAGTATTTTTGAATTCGTGTCATACATGCATGGTTTGGAAAAATAGATGCACTATGCTTATTGGATTGTTGTTGTGTTCGTCTCTCTCTCTCTCTCTCTCTCTCTCTCTCTCTCTCTCTCTGTGTGTGTGTGTGTGTGTGTGTGTGGTCATATGCTTGATACATACAAAGTTTTCTCACCTCCATATTGTTCATCTTTTAAATTTGAATTTGCATTGGAAAACTTACTAGGGATACCATGAAATGTGAAATCCACGTTGACATCACTATATCACAAACTCACTCTAATTCAACAACTCGTCATAAATCAATTACCACGTTGAGATTAGTATTTGCAAGGAAAATACGGGTATTGTAATACACATAGATTCGTTCGGAAATTCAAAAGGTTCCTTTCGTATTCTCGAATGGTAGGACCCAACGGCGTACCAGCCAAACCTTGGCTCGTGTTGATCCTAAAAAAATAAAAATAAAAAAAACGGGCTCATGTCCTTTGGTGGCGTGCGTGGTACGCACATTGGGCAACCCCAACTAGTCAAGCCTCAACGTTTCAAGTCGAAATATCTGGCGGCCAGAATTCGAGCCCTAGGAAATTCCCCTCATGTCCCCGGTCTATAATGACTACCGATGAACAACGAAGGGATGCTTTAGTAACTAGACAACGTTACCTACCGTGCCGAGCATGGTTCAATTCCCTCGGTCGCCGCTCGTCAAGGTCACCCGTCAACTGCATTGCCTAGTACTACTACTACTACACCAGGATGAGCATAGAATTGAGCCCGTTTGTTCGTGCCTAGTACTTGAGTTAATATATCAGGAAATGCACTGGTACGGAGGGATTATCCTTTTACTCTGCATATATAACTTGTCTGAAGTCTAACTAAGCAAAATGTTTGACCAAATTCTTTCTTAAGAAATACAACAGGATAGATGTACGGCTTGAAAATTTATTGCATGATGCATGTTATGATATTGTTTTGGATCCTGGATCTTAAATTTCAGAAAATCCAAAAGTAAGCATAAATTCATGAAACTGAGCATGGTCACATGATATGGCACAAATATTACTTCGTAAGTTTTTTCTTCAATTTGAGACAAGTTGCTTATGACAAGTTGCACAAATGAAGAGCCAAAGTATTTTGGAACAAAGACCTGTCATGTTAAGGCGAACGCTTTCACTATTGAAACGGTGGGCGTTTACATGCCGCCACAAGTCCCCACTTCTCATCGGCAGGTGCCGTCCGAGCAAGCGTCTGAGTCGACGGGAGGCGTGCGAGCAGACCGCTGCGCAGGCTGTCAGGGAGGCGTGTGAGCAGACCGCTGTGCTGGCTCACCGGGAGGCGAGCCCTTTGACCAGGCTCCGCCGCCCACCGTTGTCCCAACTGCTCCCACTTTTAATGTCGCCAGCGCTGTAGTTTAAAATCAACCCCGCACTACCCGGTATCGCTACAATCTTCTCTCTTCCTCTCCGATTCTCCTGTCGTCTACCTCCAACTAGCCTGACCTAAACGTGCGCCATGCCGCATCATGATGGTCTGCCCTTAGTGTTCCAGTTTCCCAAGGAAGACACCCAACCGCAGTCTCAAGAACATAAGGCGCTTTGGGACGAGCTTGAACTGGCCTTGCGGGAAGACACCGCTCCTGTCCCTGCTCCCGTTCCGGCTCCCGTCGCCCCGACTGCGCCAGCACCCATCCCCGTGGCATTGATGGGCCGGGAGCCGCACATTGTCGCCAAGCTTGATCCCACGGGGTACCACGAGGTCCCCGCCGACTTTCACGTGCCCGTGCACCTGCCAGCGCATCCGCCTGTGCGTGCACTGACGCGCACGCCCGTGCCGGTGCCCATGCACCTGCCAGCGCATGCGCCGGTGCGTGCACTAACGTGCGCGCCCGTGCCGGTGCCCGTGCACACGAATGTCTCCGTCGCGCCGTTGACAACGCCTGTCCCCGCGCGGGTGCCAGTGCCCCCCTCAGCAGCATGGATGTCTGTCATCGACCGCTTCCTTGCATCAGCGCCAGTCGCCTCCTCCCGCCAGTTGACTCGTTCCGAAGTCCAGTACATTTTGGCCTTCCTTGAAGATAGGCCAACGTCCAGGAGTACGCCAACAATGGTGCAAGACGCCGTCGTCGCCGTCGGTCAATGGCCCGACGACACACAGAGCACGGCAGAGGAGCCGCTTCCCACCGCGAGACGCCCCTGCTGCCGCCGCTTAATCTAAATTTGCCATGAAAAACGTTCGGATTGCCATGCTTAAAATCCGAATGTTTATCATTTCCGTTTATTTTATATCGATCGTCATATAATTTAAAGTCGGAGTCAGCCTGAACGAAATCTTTAGTTTGATCGATTGAATGCTCTACTAGAGTCGTATCAAATTAAATATAAAACGTCATCAAGCCACATGTATTCCTTGTCATCCAACGACCTAGACTGCTTTAATGTCGAGCGCTCAACACGTTTAGCATGAAGTTAATTTCATGCCAAAAATAGTGCTAATCACATAACAACACTCAAATAATATCCTAGTACTTAATATCCGCATGCACTTAATATACTTCCAAATTAACGTGTATTGCACGTACACACTGACTAGTGCTGCTAGTACGTGAAACTGGTGCCGTGACTTGTGAACGCCTCCAGAAATGTTCAACGGCAACATCGCCCGCGAGTTTTTCCTGTTTGCCCGTGCGTCTAAACGCAGAAGGGGAGGAGAGAGAGAGCACACATGGAACCCACCAGTAAGTGAAGGCGAATAGTACTAAAAATAATATTACATGTTATCCATTAATTAGGCTGTGGTAATATAAAAACATTATGTGAACAAAGGAGGGTACAACAAACATTGCTATTCTGCGTATGTTGCCTATTGACGTGCGGCTTGAAGGCCCGGTCGCATGTTCGATCCCCGACCTTTATTTTTTAATTTGTATATGGGTCCAAATTTGTTTCATGACATGTGGGACCCTCAGTGTGTTGTTTGTAGCACTTTAATTTGTGGGTCGAAATTTGTTCCATTCCAAGTGGACTATTGGTGTGTAGTTTTGTAGCTTATTTATAATAATTAAAGAGAATAACATAGTTTTTTCAATAATACCATGGTGCGACATTGAAGGTGAGAAAGGACGTGCGAGAGAGCAATGACCAAGCCAGAGGGAGATCAACTAGGGGAGTTGCGTGGGTTGCAACGGTGTTTGGAGTAGTTGTGGGCCGGATGCTACTAAAATATAATCTAAACCAACCGGAATAAATGCCTACACAAATTAATCCAAGGTTGGAGTGCCCCTCACAATGTAAATAGGTCCGGCTTTGCGAGGGATGGAGAGGTAGTAGCTTCAATGCGTGGAAGATACAGTGTGAGAAAGCAAGGTCAATCGAGAGACATATAGATAGAGAGACAAAGTGAGTGTGGTCCGACATTCATTGAACAAATATATATGCTCTGGAGAGATATTATCAGATTGAGCTTTTGGCAAGGGTGAGGGCTATAAGATAGATCTTGAGAGATGATCCAGTCACACACATGTAGATATATTTTGTGCGTGGGAGGAAGCAAGGTCAACCAATCACATAGGGTCGCCGTGCGATCGGAAGAGTGAGACGGGTTGGAGATAGTGACCTAGATAGACAATGTGAGTGAGAGAGTATACAATGTGAATAGGCCGAATTGGGCTCAAACATGGTGATATATCATTTTTGTCCGAGAAAGAGCGAGGTCAATCGAGACATACAAAGAGAGAGAGAGAGAGAGAGAGAGAGAGATTGAGTGAGCGTGGCCCACCATGAGGTCGAAAGAGTGGCGGCGGCTTGGATGGACTGACCTAGATAGACAATCTGCGTGAGAGACTATAGAGTGTGTCGATCGAGGCCCGAACAGGGAGATATATCATTTGTGTGTGAAAGAAAACGAGTGAGGGAGTCCTGGACTAGGGGGTGTCCGGATAGCTGAACTATCATCATCGGCCGGACTCCAAGACTATGAAGATACAAGATTGAAGACTTCGTCCCGTGTCCGGATGGGACTTTCCTTGGCGTGGAAGCCAAGCTTGGCGATACGGATATGTAGATCTCCTACCATTGTAACCGACTCTGTGTAACCCTAGCCCTCTCTAGTGTCTATATAAATCGGATGGCTTTAGTCCGTAGGACGAACAACAATCATACCATAGGCTAGCTTCTAGGGTTTAGCCTCCTTGATCTCGTGGTAGATCTACTCTTGTAACACACATCATCAATATTAATCAAGAAGGACGTAGGGTTTTACCTCCATCAAGAGGGCCTGAACCTGGGTAAAACATCGTGTCCCTTGTCTCCTGTTACCACACGCCTAGACGCACAGTTCGGGACCCCCTGCCCGAGATCCGCCGGTTTTGACACCGACATTGGTGCTTTCATTGAGAGTTCCTCTGTGTCGTCACCGATAGGCTCGATGGCTTCTTCGATCATCAACAACGACGCAGTCCAGGGTGAGACCTTCCTCCCCGGACAGTTCATCGTATTCGGCGGCTTTGCACTGCGGGCCAATTCACTTGGCCATCTGGAGCAGATCGAAAGCTACGCCCCTGGCCGTCAGGTCAGATTTGGAAGTTTGAACTTCATGGCTGATATCCGCGGGAACTTGATCCTCGATGGATTCGAGCCACAGCCGAGCGTGCCGCACTGTCACGACGAGCATGATTTAGCTCTGCAGCCGGACAGTATCGTGGAGGCCACACTCGAGTCCGCTCCGATCTTCAATTCGGAGCCGGCTGCGCAGATCGAGGACGCATGGCTAGACACCGCGTCGGGGGCTGCAACCTCTATGGCGATAGAGCCGAACACTGATCTTGTCCCTCATGAAGCCTGTGACTCCGAGGTGCCGGACTCCTCGCCGGACTCCGAGCCTCCCGCGCCCCCTCCAATCGAATCCGGTTGGGCGCCGATCATGGAGTTCACTGCTGCGGACATCTTTCAACACTCACCTTTCGGTGACATCTTGAGTTCGCTAAAGTATCTCTCGTTATCAGGAGAGCCCTGGCCGGACTGCGGTCAGGACGGTTGGGATGCGGACGATGAAGAAATTCAAAGCTCACCCACCACCCACTTAGTAGCCACTGTCGACGATTTAACCGACATGCTAGAGTACGACTCCGAAGACATCGACGGTATGGACGATGATGTCGGAGACGACCAAGAACCAGCGCCTACCAGGCACTGGAAAGCCACCTCATCATATGACATATACATGGTGGATATCCCAAAGGATGGGAATGGCGAAGAAACAGCGGAGGAAGACCCCTCCAAGAAACAGCCCAAGCGCCGGCATCAGCGGCGCCGCTCTAAATCCCGCCACAGCAAGAATGAAGATTCCAGCACCGGAGATAATAACACCCCAAACAGTGCCGAAGACAACCCACTCCAGCAAGATTCAGCACAGGAGGACGGAGACGCCAGCCCTCATGAGAGAGCGGCAGAAGAAGAGGTAGAGGATTATATGCCTCCCTCCGGAGACGAGGCAAGCCTCGACGACGACGAATTCGTCGTGCCTGAGGATCCCGTCGAACAAGAGCGTTTTAAACACAGGCTTATGGCCATGGCAAACAGCCTCAAGAAAAAGCAGCAACAGCTTAGAGCTGATCAAGATCTGCTAGCCGGCAGATGGACTGAAGTCCTTGCAGCCGAAGAGCATGAGCTCGAACGCCCCTCCAAAAGCTACCCTAAACGCAAGTTGCTCCCCCGATTAGAGGAGGAGGCATATGAACCTGCATCACCAGCAGACAATAAGGCTGACCGACCACCCCGTGGTCGCGACAGAGAGGCCTCTAGGCCCTTCACTAGAACCGTACCCCGGCATCGTTCGAAAAGCACAAGGCCACAGGGGAACGCTCCGGACTTGCGAGATATATTGGAGGATAAGGCAAGACAATCAAGATCATCTATGGATCGCGTGGGCGCCCCATGATACGTGACGACAACCGTCGCGCAGGACATAGTAAGTCCGGCCGGGCCGAACAAAATAGACAAAGCTATTTTGAGCTTCGTCGTGATATCGCCCAGTACAGAGGCGCCGCACACCCACTATGCTTCACAGATGAAGTAATGGATCATCAAATCCCCGAAGGGTTTAAACCCGTGAATATTGAATCTTACGATGGCACAACAGACCCCGCGGTTTGGATCGAAGACTATCTCCTTCACATCCACATGGCCCGCGGTGATGATCTTCACGCCATCAAATATCTCCCACTCAAGCTTAAAGGACCAGCCCGGTATTGGCTTAACAGTTTGCCAGCAGAGTCAATTGGGAGTTTGGAAGACCTGGAAGCCGCATTCCTCGATAACTTCCAAGGCACGTATGTGCGACCACCAGACGCTGACGACCTAAGCCATATAATTCAGCAGCCAGACTAATCGGCCAGACAATTCTGGACATGGTTCTTAACCAAGAAAAACCAAATCATCGACTGTCCGGATGCGGAGGCCCTCGCGGCCTTCAAACATAACATCCGCGACGAGTGGCTTGCCCGGCACCTTGGACAGGAAAAGACGAAATCCATGGCAGCCCTCACATCACTCATGACCCGCTTCTGCGCAGGTGAGGACAGCTGGCTAGCACGCAGCAACAACCTCAGCAAAAATTCTAGCAGTCCGGATATCAAGGACCATAATGGCAGGTCGCGTCGCAACAAAAACAAACGCCGCATTAACGGCGATAATAGTGAAGATACGACAGTCAATGCCAGATTCAGAGGCTCTAAACCCGGTCAGCGGAAAAAGCCATTCAAAAGAACTACTCCGGGTCCGTCCAATTTGGACCGAATACTCGACCGCTCGTGCTAGATACATGGCACCCCCGAAAAGCTAGCCAACCACACCAACAGGGACTATTGGGTATTCAAGCAGGCAGGCAAGTTAACTGCCGAAAACAATGACAAGGGGCTGCATAGCGATGACGAGGAAGAGACCTGACCGCCGAAAAATAGAGGACAGAAGGGTTTCCCCCCACAGGTGCGGACGGTGAACATGATATACGCAATACACATACCCAAAAGGGAGCGGAAGCGTGCACTCAGGGATGTATACGTGATGGAGCCAGTTGCCCCGAAGTTCAATCCATGGTCCTCCTGCCCGATCACTTTTGACCGAAGGGACCACCCCACCAGCATCCACCATGGCAGATTCGCCGCATTGGTTTTAGACCCAATCGTCGATGGATTTCACCTCACCAGAGTCCTGATGGACGGCGGCAGCAGCCTGAATCTGCTTTATCAGAATACAGTGCGCAAAATGGGCATAGACCCCTCAAGGATTAAACCTACCAAGACGACCTTTAAAGGTGTCATACCAGGTGTAGAAGCCAATTGTACAGGCTCAGTTACACTGGAAGTGGTCTTCGGATCCCCGGATAACTTCCGAAGCGAGGAGTTAATCTTCGACATAGTTCCATTCCGCAGCGGCTATCATGCTCTGCTCGGACGTACCGCGTTTGCAAAGTTCAACGCGGTGCCGCACTACACATACCTCAAGCTCAAGATGCCAGGCCCTCGAGGAGTCATCACGGTCAACGGAAACACTGAACGCTCTCTCCAAACGGAGGAACATACAGCGGCTCTCGCGGCAGAAGTACAGTGCAGCCTCTTAAGGCAATTCTCGAGTCCGGCCGTTAAGCGACCGGACACGGCTAAACGCGCCCGGAGTAACCTACAACAAGATCACCTGGCACGTTCCGAGCACACGTAGCAGTGCGGCCCCAACCCCAGCCCCTGCAAAACGTCAAGATAGGTCCTTCACGTACACCATTACGCTTTGGAGATACCATGGGCATGGGGAGAGGGGCACGACCACGATAGGCCCAGAATGTGGTTCAACCACACCAGGGGCTCTCAACTGTGTCGTTCTTTTTTTTCCTTTTCCTTTTTATTTTTACCCAGAGGACTCCGTTCGTCAGAGGCCCTGTCCGGCAGCAGACCTGCCGAACTCACGATGCAACAGCCAGGGAAGGAGAAAGGCTACAACGAATATCTAGGTGGTCTCCATTACGAGCATTAAATCTGTTTCATACACCATTCTACAGCCTACCCCAGGAGGGGGACATGTTTAATAGTCCCATCCCTTGCTTATCGCACCATTTGTATCATCCTTGGGCGGACTGCAGGGTTGTATGCGGCATTAGAAAGACACCATGTGGCGAAAAGAAAAATCATGAAGTTATTCGGGAGTCCGGATACTTACGATCTCGCCAGGGGCTTGGCCCTTGGGGGCCAATCCTCGTCGTCGTCGCCGGCGTTGGCAGAGCAGTCCGAGGGAAGAGTCCTTCCCTTCTTGGACCCTTCGGGCTCCCTCGTTGGGGAGGCCTTCCTTTTCTTCCCTCCCCCCGCTGGGGGAGAGGCTTTCTTCTTCTCCTCCTCGCCTTTGTGGGAGGAGTCTGCCTCGGAGTCATCATCTGATAACACCTAAAAACGGGAACTCTTCCGAGTGCCCGTGGCCTTCTTCTTGGCCTTCTTCTCCGGCACCACGTGGGGTGCCAGAGCCAGCAGCCCCGTTAAGCGGGCGTCCGCTGGATCCTCTGGTAATGGGGGTGGACAGATAGTCTGTTCGGCCTTCTCCAGCCAGTCCTGTCAAACGAGAGGGAGTTTAGATCCCGCATAGAGTCAAACTATGGAAAACAAGTGTCCCGTAAAGGGCAAAATCGCTTACCTCGTCAGCTGGATGCTGCAAGATAAATCCGTGATCTTCGGTAGCGGATGCGGGGGCCTCGGCACCCTTAAACAGCACCCTCCAGACATCCTCGTATGTAGTGTCGAAGAGCCCGCTCAAAGTCTGGTGTTGCGCCGGATCGAACTCCCACATATTGAAGCCCCGTCGTTGGCACGGGAGAATCCGGCGGATGAGCATGACCTGGACTACGTTGACAAGCTTGAGATTCTTGTCCATTAGCTTTTGGATGCAGGCTTGGAGTCCGGTCAGCTCCTCCGAATCATCCCATGTCCGGCCACTCTCTTTACAGGAGGTGAGCCGTGTGGGTATGCCAGATCTGAATTCGGGGGCCGCTGCCCATTCAGGGTCACGCAGCTCGGTGATGTAGAACCACCCCGATTGCCACCCCTTAATGGTTTCCATGAAAGTGCCCTCAAGCCAAGTAACGTGGGACATCCTGCCCACCATGGCGCCTCCGCACTTCGCTTGGCTGCCCTTCACAACCTTCGGCTTGATACTTAAGGTCTTGAGCCACAAGCCGAAGTCGGGCTGGATGCAGAGGAAGGCCTCACACACGACGATGAACGCCGAGATGTTGAGGATGAAATTCGGGGCCAGATCATGGAAATCCAGGCCGTAGTGGAACATGAGCCCCCGGATAAAGGGATGGAGTGGGAAGCCCAGTCCGTGGAGGAAATGGGGAAGAAATACTACCCTCTCATGGGGCCTGGGGGTGGGGATGAGCTCCCCCTCGTTGGGGAGCCGATGCGCGATGTTGCTGGACAAATATCCGGCGCTGCGCAGCTTCTGGATGTGCCCTCCGTGACGGAGGAGGCCATCCACTTGCCTCCCGCTCCGGACATAGTTGGAGAAGGTTGAGGTGAGATGTGCGGACTTGGGCGCTGGAGCTCGAGTTCACGGAGATGGATAAGCCAAGGAGGAAGAAGGCACAGGTAAAAGGGTTGGATCTTTATCCCCTTATATGGGCGGACAAAAACATGTGTCCCCACCGGCCTGGTAAAACTCGCTTATCTCCCAAGCGCCGCAATCAATGGCGCGGTTGGGTTACCCACGTCCGTATTGATGGGAATCCCGGAATAAGGGGAACACGATCTCTGCTTCAACAAGACGTGCCGAGGAAACCGCTTCGCTAAACGCGCTGAGGTGGTACAATAAAAACAATTCGAGTAAAGGCTTGGTAGTGGTGTGATGTCATGCCACAAAATACGTCAGCAGATTGAACTTGTGTAATATTATTCTCTCTACAGTGGTACGTGGAATTTATTTTGCAGAGCCGGACACTATCCTGGTGTTCACAATCTTCTATAAATTATTCGGAGGAGGAACCCACCTTGCAATGCCGAAGACAATATGCGTGCCGGACTCGTCGTCATTGAAGCCTGGTTCAGGGGCTACTGAGGGAGTCCTGGACTAGGGGGTGTCCGGATAGCCGAACTATCATCATCGGCCGGACTCCAAGACTATGAAGATACAAGATTGAAGACTTCGTCCCGTGTCCGGATGGGACTTTCCTTGCGTAGAAGGCAATCTTGGCGATACGGATATGTAGATCTCCTACCATTGTAACCGACTCTGTGTAACCCTAGCCCTCTCCGGTGTCTATTTAAACCGGATGGCTTTAGTCTGTAGGACGAACAACAATCATACCATAGGCTAGCTTCTAGGGTTTAGCCTCCTTGATCTCGTGGTAGATCTACTCTTGTAACACACATCATCAATATTAATCAACCAGGACGTAGGGTTTTACCTCCATCAAGAGGGCCCGAACCTGGGTAAAACATCGTGTCCCTTGTCTCCTATTACCATCCGCCTAGACGCACAGTTCGGGACCCCTTACCCGAGATCCGCCGGTTTTGACACCGACAACGAGGTTAAACGAGACTCAGATAAAGAGAGCAAGATTGAGCGAGTGTTGCCCGTCGTCTGGAAGAAAGAGTGAGACAGTCTCAAGGGAGTGACCTAGATATACAACGTGCATGCATGCGCACGAGAGGTTGGGGCGGCTAGATAGGCAATGCATGTATTTAGCACGAGAGGGTGAGAGGGAGAGGGGGAGAGAGAGAGAGAGCTCGGCATGGGGTGCAATGGCGGGTGTGTGAGGAAAATACATTTGGTAACAGAGTGGAAAAATGGGTTGTGTAGTTGAGAGACTTAGAGATCGAAACACGGAGAGAAAGAATGAACGTGTGTTGGAAACCGATAGCTTCCTAAGGTGGTTAGGAGAGGAAGATTGACCGATACAGGAAGTATGTAGCGTTTGTGCGCGAGGGGGGGGGGGGCTAAAAACAACATTTGAATGTACATAGTACGAGACTTAATATCGATGTTTCAATTCGGTGTACATTGTATGATTTGAACCGAGGACTAGGCATACGAGTAATTATTTCGAATTCGTGCCATACTAAGTTTCGAAAAGTTGACTTGACTCAATTTGTTGTGCTTTTTTGTAGGTCATATGTTTGAATCCATCCATAAGTTTTCTCACTACCATGGTGTTCATCATATACATATGAATTTGTATTAAAAAAGTAGCATGGATATAGTGAAATGCGAAATCCACGTTAGAATTGGAGATCGCTACGTGACACACACTTAATTCAAATAACTAACTACGTGACACACACTCTAATTCAAATAACTAATTATGTGACACACACTCTAGTCCACGTTAGCGTGGGTACCGTTTCGATTTTTTTCCAAATAACTCCTCATTAATTAATTTATATTACTCCCTCTGTTCACTTTTATAAGATCTTGAAGACATTTCAGACAATGTGCAAAAACAGTTCATTTTAAGTTGTCTGAAACGACTTACAAAAGTGAACGGAGGGAGTATCTCATTTCGAATGACTAATTATTGCAAGGAAAACACGGGCATGGTAGTACATACAGATTCGTTTGCAAATGAAAGAAGATTCGTTTGCGTTCCCAAATGTAGGCGCACCAGGCAGACCAGGGTCGTGTCGGGGTGGATGCAGCTTTGGTGCCTTAAAGGCAACTGCCTTTGGGTCGCTGACATGTGGGCTAGCCACCTGTTTGGCCCACATGTCATGGACACAAAGGCAGGTGCCTTAAGGCACCAAAGCATAGTCCTGTCGGGGTGGTCGCGTGTGTCAAACGGACGCGTAGCACCCAGCCACCCCCCCCCCTCCCAAAAAGGACGACGACAAAATAAGTTCGCGCTTCCACGTTTCGGATTGAAATATCCGGCGGCCCCAATTCCAGCCCTGCAAAATCTCTCTTCTCCATTGTTCCCTTCCGCGCCCAGATTGCTCAAATCCCTAATTCGCCGCCAACCCAAGCAAAGTTCGAATCGCCCCTTGTCTCATCTCTTTCCCCACCGTTCCCCACCTCTATGCCGGACGACGACGATGAAAAAAATAGTCGCGCTTCACCAACGCACCAGAGCTACCTCACCTACGCCCTCGTCCACCACACCGGGTGGTCCACCAACAACGTTGGCCGCCGCAACCGACGTGCCTCACAGACACCGAGTTCCACCACATCAGGTGCGCTTCATCGATGCCGTCTCCCAGCTCAACCGGGCTACTTCACCGAGCACATCGTCGCACCTCCGCCCCCTGAGGCCGTTGGGGCTTCACCAACGGTCTCGTCCACCGCATCGTACCGCTCCGCTGCCACTCAAGATCTGCATCCATGCACCGCCAGCCAACGCTAGCGCATCATCCTCAACGGCTCTGAAGTGACCCGCACTCTAGCTAGGCGAGCATGCCCAAACGCCGGCCCGAACTAGGTATCCACACATCACTCCCTTGTGCATTGTTCCGATGATGTTTGGATATCCATTCACTTCTCTCTTAGCTTACACGCCTATGCAACTCTGACTTTAACTCTTATTTCTTCTGGAGATATCATTTGAAACAAGCAAATCCATTTTTTTAGCGAAGCATGATGGCGCTACGGGATCTGCTACGCATCCTGCACACCCGTATAACCTTGTAAGTCTCTGTCCTCTGGTACAACATCAAGGTCGATTCCTCTTATTTGATCAACCATTCGTCGTGTCAAAAATGCAGAGGGGGATGCAAGGAGCACAAGGCCTGCACATCCAAGCAAGTGGTAACATGGACTTGTACATGGAACATCCCAAGCGCAAGAAGAGCTGTAGTGAGCCTGTACAACGAGCTAGCGTAAGTCCCTGCATTTCATTTAATTCGTATTGGCATTAGTGTATGATTTCTGTGCAGTGGTTGATCCACAAATTCAAGTTACCAGGGGCGAATATTTAACTTAAAAAATACGATGGCACTTGCACTCCGGAAATCAACATAACTTGAGAAATGTGAAGCTACATGCACTTTGAAAACCAGCTAATGATCCAAAGTAGTACAGATTATAAACACTAAATGATGCAAGCACCAAAAAACACAAAATGCAACATGGTGTACAAGGACTACAAACATGGTGTGTACCTGCTTGAATTATTCGTTCTCTGGCTAAAAATATCGAAGTGTAATTGCACGTATAACCAGTGCGCAAACTGCATATCAATATATCTATCATGCACAAGTATGCCAACAGTTTCAAACAACAGATTAGAAAAGTATTTATGCTATGTTGTCATGATACGGGGACTTTCTGGTAGATGGCCTCATCATTTCCTCAAGCTATGAAAATGCATTATAATTTTCTTGTCGTCAATGCCTGCAAATCTTTGTCTCTCTCAACATAATAGATCATCATTAGACACTAAATCCTTCAATGAGCTTGCAAAATGTTTGCATTAGATCCCTCATTAGACACTATATGTTCATCACCAGGAGCATGTAAAATGTTTGCATCAAATCCTTCATTAGCAGTCTGATCATTAGACACTTCAGGCTCAAGAACAACATGAGCTTGTATGTTTGCACCGGAAACTTGATTAGATACATCAGATTCAGTCAGTTCAGTATTGATTTGGGGAGTTATAAAATAAGTAGAAATTGGTTTCATTTTCTCATAGATTCCCTACATACAAGCATTTTTACAACACCGTCAGGTTTAACTATTGGCCAGAAATTGAAGAGTTGGATTAGATATAATCAGGGATGTGATGTACCTGCTCGTTGCGCATGCTACTCTTGCAAGCTGCGACTGTCCGTTTGCACAAGCTCGATGCCATGCCCGTGCCGCCGCCGCTGCCTCCCACGTAGGCTACACCCAGGGTTGGATCTTCATCTTCTTGTCCTTCCGTTCGCTTGAAGCCCGGCGACCGCCCTCCAACGAGGGTGCGAGGAAGTGTTGTGTCGGTCTGTCCAGCGGCGGCTAGGTTAGGAGCGAACCAGACTGGAGGCTGGAGTGAATAAATTGGGATTTTTCCTGTTGTCGATTGATATGGGAGGCGCTCGTTTGGGTCATGAGCCTGCTATAGGGCCTACCTTGCACTTATGTTATTTGCCCATCCAGATTGAAACATTTTTCTTCATTTTTTACATTGCCTGCTCGTGCGTTGGGACAAACAAAACTAGCATGGGCCAACCTGGATGACTCAAACTAGGTGCACACTTTCCATCCACCTGAGGCGGCCGCCCATACCAGCCCCTATGGTGGCGTCGCCCCTTTTTGCGTGTATGATTGGATAGTGAAAAATATTCCAGTGGCGCTTTTGATTTACCCACAGAATGGTTGAATTGCTTGTTTCTATGAAGTGAGTTCGCCAGTAATGTGAAGGATGCCAGTCTTTTCATCCTATTGTAGATTACTTAGATCTCGATATGCCAAAGGTAATCGCATGAAATATACAGTAAAAGCCAGTGTGATGTGTGTGGCTACAACTAGTCTGACTACACGTCCTCATATAACATATCAAGGATGCACCATCTTACCAGATTAACCATTCGACTTACCCATGCAGTGTGGGAAGAAAGAAGTATTGGGACTGCGTATCCAAGCAATTGATGCCATGGACTCCTTCGTACAACCTTGTAAGCGAAAAAGAAGTTGTAGTGCGCCTGTACAAAGAACTAGCATAAGTTCAGTTACTTGCTTCTCGTAATTTTAATTAGCCACTTATTGCAAAATTGTTCAATTACGTTGCTTGGCTTAATTTAGTTTGCTATTGATTACATAATGCCACGGCCTGTTAATCATATTGTAGACTGCGCCTATCTATGTGTTTGATACTTACTGTTAAGAATTACCTGTTTGCCTTAACTTAAATATCTAATTGTTTGTTTAACTGCTTTGCTGCTGCAACAGCGGGTTACAATGATGTTAATAACTACTTTTCAGCATCCAATTGAAACTCTTTAATTCCTTGTTTGTTTAACTGGTTTGCTGTTATAACTCCCAGTTGAGATGTTTTGCTAACTTCAGCTTTTCTGAATCCAATCGAAACTTTAATGGCAAAACAGGTTAGCCCAAGATCAAAGAGCGAGGTCCCCATGGACGTTGCATCATCCCACAGCAGTGGCACCGGCCCAATCGTGCATTATGAATTGCCAACTACTGATGCTATAGAGGCTAAACTAGTGGTAGAAAGAGATTCTGCTTCTGTACTTAGAGATGAAGTTGACATGTTGAGGAAGCAAACAGCACAATCACAAGCAGTACTCAAGACAACCATTAAATATTTGGTGTATTTCAAAATGAAGCAAGCTGAGACTGACCAGATTGTTAAGGTCCTGAAGGAAAAAAGGAAATTAAATTCCTACTTGGTAAATCATTGGTGAAATGTTCTTTCCATCGTTGAATAACCTTTATGTTGTCTGTTCATGTAATCAATCAAACCATTTGTTTTAGAGATCATGTAATAATTGTTTTTTTTGTTTTTTGGTTTGTAATTTTATTTGAGCACAAGTCTGTATTAATTGATAAGACTCGGAGACATTTCATTTGGATTGTTGTACCAGACCTACAAATATGACAATCGGGCTGAATGTGCATTCGGCAATAGTAGTAGTATAGATGGACCATAAGTGGCACGCATCGGAAAGGGCCAAGATACTGGCTAAAAAAAGGATGTTGTTGTAGCCAAAAAAAAGTACAGTGGCCTGGCCTATGTATGTTAGTTGATATTATTGATCCATATACTCTATAAGTGTTTATATGTCTGCTGGTTCTGTACATTCTTGGTTGATTGACTCGGTATTTGAATCTTCATACATCGCTTGTGTGCATATCTAAATGGGAGTACACATTATGCTGCGTGTGACATTTGAGTTGGACATGAAGTGTTCCAAATATTCGAATTCACCTTAAACTGGATTCTAGCTTCTGAATTTGAGTATCAGCATTTGTAAGCCATATTCATATCTGATAGTGGAATACATCTTTGTCGTCCTTTTGAAGATATATAAAAACACATAGAATGATTTATAAAGATTCATATAGGAATACAAAATGGACTCGAGTTTAGTTGCCAGGGTAAACGTAGATGCTTATTGTCCCAAAATTCGAAAGAAGCGGCAAAATGTACACTCCCACGTCAGCTGCCCGAAGCCAAGTGTTTGGGAGATGGAAATTACTGTCTACCCATTACACGGACAATCCATCGGCCCGATTTCCACTGCTCTAAATAGGGGTAGGTTAGTAACTTCAATTAGACGTGACACGACCGCCTCTGAGCCCATTCCGACACTGTGGGCGTCAAACATGGGCGGCAAAGCACATTTTATTCAAGCTCATCCGAAAGACCTCTGTTCCTCCCTCCATTACCCATTCATACACGGTGGGCGGCAAAACAAACTCGACTCGGCCGAAATTGATGTAGGCAAATATTTTCAATAGGGGCAGGTTCGTAACTTCACTCAGACGTGACACAACCGCCCTACCTGTCAGCCCCGTTCATACATCGTGGGCGCCAACCATGGGCGCCAACCATCCTCTCCTCGCCCGAAATCGCTCTCGGAAAATATTGGCGAGATGCGAGATTACCGTCCTATCCCCAACCGACGAGACGTCCAAATTTTAAACGGGGGCTAAGTTCGTAACTTTCCCATATTTCAGACAGGCGCATCCCAAAAACATGGTTCCCTGTACCTCTCCCTCCATTTTCCCATTCATACACCATCCGCGCTAGAACACCCCATCCCCACACCAGCCTCCGTCCGCCACCCCATCCATCGCCGCCGTCCTCCACCACATCCATCGCCACCGTCCTCCACCAGGCCGGAGCGCCTACCAAGACCATGTCGTCCACTGCTAGAGATGGACGTTTCTCATCCACGGCGAAGGACCAATAGCCTTGCATCGTGTTCTCTCGCTTCATCGGTGTTGTCGTCCTCTTTGCCGGGGCCGGTCACACGACCTTCTCTTCCACCGCAACGGGACTTATCCCCCGATGCACCCGTCTACCATTGCAGATCTGCTTCAATGCCACCGACAACCATCGCACCCCCGATGCCTACACGGCACCGCAAGAGAGGTGGTACTTCATATCTCCTCAACTTTTTGATCTCAACCAGAAAATAGATCTTAACTTGGTTACTATACTTTCTTTTCAGCTCTTAGAATTTAGTTCTTAGTTTGAAGCAAACGATGGATGCTAAATATCATTTCTCCGGTTTGCAGCTTCAAATATGCCATGGCACAGCCATAATATAGTTTAATTGATCATGCTTAGGGTTTAATTGATCATGTTGGTTCCGTGGTGGTTTCTTTAATAGAAATCGGAGGGGAAACCCTCTTTTGCTAAAAAAATATGCTTAGAGTTTCCCCCTTTTATGATCACTATACGATCAGAATACGTGCTTCGTGTCATAATAACACTGCTCCACCCATCAAGCTAAACAAGCTTAGTTGTTCAAATACGAATATGATATTATTAAAACAGAGTTGTTTAATTTGTCAGCTAAATGTTCCTAAATTAGTTTTGAAAATGCATGTTCGCCACTCGGGTGTGTATCTCTACAGGGTGCCCAAGGTGGGCCGGCCCACCCTGAGATTTTGGGTCGTCCCAGGCCCTGATTCCCCTCTGTTCTACTGCGCGCTTCCGATCTCTACTCGCCCCCAGCCGCCTGCCTCGCCGGCGACTTGCCGTCCCCTGGCGGCATGACTCTAGGAGGAGACGCGGACTAACAGGAGGCCAGGAGCCGCTCGCCCAACGGCGTCACCGTTGCCCAGGCGCGCCGCCGTGCCTACCTTCCCAGTCCGTTCAGGGATCAGGCGTGCAGCACCCACCAAGCCAACCCGATTTATCCTGAGATACGTCCTCAACACTCAGCAGCCACTCCTCATCACCCATTTTCTAATTGATTCATTACTCATTAGGCAGGACTGTCATTAGGGTTTGTTGTGTGCTCAGTGCTACCTACAATTAATGGTTCAGATGTATTTCGGTAATCTTTAGTACCTCTAAAGTTCACAGGGTTTTCAAAATTCCGGCCCTCGGAACAGACACTAGTCATTTTGGATTGTTGGTCGTAGTGACATTGACCCAGATTACTACTGCAAGCCAGATTTGTTGACAATTTTACTTGTCTTCCTAACTCATTCGATATAATATTCAATTATGTTGATTAGTTGCAAACAACAAGTGCTAGACAAACTTCTTCATTCAGATTTTCGACGGTCTCTTACATTTTAGGCATCAAAATCTATAGGGATAGATCTAGACGCCTCATAGGTCTTTCACAAAGCACATACCTTGATAAGATTTTGAAGAAGTTCAAAATGGATCAGTCCAAGAAAGGGTTCTTGCTTGTATTGCAAGGTGTGAGATTGAGCTCGGCTCAATGCCCGACCACGGCAAAAGATAAAGAAGAGATGAGTGTCATCCCCTATGCCTCAGCCATAGGATCTATTATGTATGCCATGCTGTGTACCAGACCCGATGTAAACCTTGCCGTAAGTTTGGTAGGAAGGTACCAAAGTAATCGCGGCAAGGAACACTGGACAGCGGTCAAGAATATCCTGAAATACCTGAAAAGGACAAAGGACATGTTTCTCGTTTATGGAGGTGACGAAGAGCTCGTCGTAAAGGGTTACGTCGACGCTAGCTTCGACGCAGATCTGGATGACTCTAAGTCACAAACCGGATACGTGTATATGTTGAATGGTGGAGTAGTAAGCTGGTGCAGCTGCAAGCAGAGCATCATGGCGGGATCTACATGTGAAGCGGAGTACATGGCAGCCTCGGAGGCAGCGCATGAAGCAATTTGGGTGAAGGAGTTCATCACCGACCTAGGAGTCATACCCAATGCGTCGGGGCCGATCAAACTCTTCTGTGACAACACTGGAGCTATTGCCCTTGCCAAGGAGCCCAGGTTTCACAAGAAGACCAGGCACATCAATCGTCGCTTCAACTCCATCTGTGAAAATGTTCAAGATGGAGACATAGATATTTGCAAAGTACATACGGATCTGAATGTCGCAGACCCGTTGACTAAACCTCTCTCGCGAGCAAAGCATGATCAACACCAAAACTCTATGGGTGTTCGATTCATCACAATGTAACTAGATTATTGACTCTAGTGCAAGTGGGGGACTGTTGGAAATATGCCCTAGAGGCAATAAATAAATGGATTATTATTATATTTCCTTGTTCATGATAATTGTCTTTTATTCATGCTATAATTGTATTATCCGGAAATCGTAATACATGTGTGAATACATAGACCACAATACGTCCCTAGTAAGCCTCTAGTTGACTAGCTCGTTGGTCAATAGATAGTCATGGTTTCCTGACTATGGACATTAGATGTCGTTGACAATGGGATCACATCATTAGGAGAATGATGTGATGGACAAGACCCATTCCTAAGCATAGCACAAGATCGTGTAGTTCGTTTTGCTAGAGCTTTTCCAATGTCAAGTATCTCTTCCTTAGACCATGAGATCGTGTAACTCCCGGATACCGTAGGAGTCCTTTGGGTGTACCAAACGTCACAACGTAACTGGGTGACTATAAAGGTGCACTACAGGTATCTCCGAAAGTGTCTGTTGGGTTGACACGGATCGAGACTGGGATTTGTCACTCCGTGTTACGGAGAGGTATCACTGGGCTCACTCGGTAGTGCATCATCATAATGAGCTCAAAGTGACCAAGTGTCTGGTCACGGGATCATGCATTACGGTACGAGTAAAGTGACTTGCCGGTAACGAGACTGAACGAGGTATTGGGATACCGACGATCGAGTCTCGGGCAAGTAACATACCGTCTGACAAAGGGAATAGTATACGGGGTTGCTTGAACCCTCGACATCGTGGTTCATCCGATGAGATCATCGAGGAGTATGTGGGAGCCAACATGGGTATCCAGATGCCTCTATTGGTTATTGACCGGAGAACCGTCTCGGTCATGTCTACATGTCTCCCGAACCCGTAGGGTCTACACACTTAAGGTTCGGTGACGCTAGGGTTATATGAATATTAGTATGCAGCAAACTGAATGTTGTTCAGAGTCCCGGATGAGATCCCGGACGTCACGAGGAGTTCCGGAATGGTCCGGAGGTAAAGAAAACTATATAGGAAGTGTTATTTCGGCCGTCGGGAAAGTTTCGGGGTCACCCGGTATTGTACCGGGACCACCGGAAGGGTCCCGGGGGTCCACCGGGTGGGGCCACCTATCTTGGAGGGCCCCGTGGGCTGAAGTGGGAGGGGAACCAGCCCCTAGTGGGCTGGTGCACCCCCCCTTGGGCCTCCCTGCGCCTAGGGTTGGAAACCCTAGGTGTCGGGGCACACCACTTGCCTTGGGGGGCACTCCAACCCCCTTGGCCGCCACCCCCCTTGGGAGATTGCATCTCCCAGGGCCGGCGCCCCCCTTGGGGGCCTATATAAAGGAGGGCAGGGGGAGGGCAGCCGCACCCAAGTATTGGCGCCTCCCTCCCCCTGCTACACCTCGTTCTCCTCCCGCAGCAGCTTGGCGAAGCCCTGCCGGAGTTCTGCTGCATCCACCACCACGCCGTCGTGCTGCTGGATCATCATCAACCTCTCCTTCCCCCTTGCTGGATCAAGACGGAGGAGACATCACATAGACCATACATGTGTTGAACGCGGAGGTGCCGTCCGTTCGGCGCTAGGATCTCCAGTGATAGGATCACGACGAGAACGACTACTTCAACCCCGTTCTTTTGAATGCTTCCGCTCGCGATCTACAAAGTGGTATGTAGATGCGTCCCCCCTTTCACTCGTTGTTTAGATGAACTCATAGATGGATCTTGGTGAAACCGTAGGAAAATTTTTATTTTCTGCAACGTTCCCCAACAGGTACTTGCTCTAACTTTCCAAGGTTACATTGCTCGCACATATCTTGCAACTGATGCTTTGCATTGCTTCTACTTTGTTGAACTGCCATTAGCTTAGTTTACACATCGTGTATGTGAATACGCAATGCGTATCCATTTTCAGTACATATTCCATCTGTCATCATACCATATTTATCCATTCAAATGATGTTCTTGTGTATCAGACGTTCAAAAGGAAGAGGGCGATTGTTGATCATGGAGGAGCACAAGCAAAGTATTTGGAAAAGGTAGTGGCACCTCATAAATCAAATAGCCCATTAGGTGTAGTTGCAATATCACCTGACCCAAAAACACCCCAACTCTAGCAGACTCTAGCCCTACTACACTGGTCATTTCTGATGCCCCAACTCAGCAGACCCCAACTGCAGCAAACAGTATGATTATGCCAGTTGACATAGCACCAGCTGTACGGCGCAAAACCCCCATTCCAACAAAGAGTTCACCAAATCCAGTTGCCAAATCCCTTTTTGAACTAGAGAGATCCCCAATTGCAGCAAATAGGACCCCTGTTCCATTTCTTCCCAATTTAGAAGACGAAGCTTATGTTGTTGTCAAGAACTTTGTGCACATCTTTCCTTCATGGAAAGATTATACCGCAGACATAGAACAATTACAATCTTCCTTTGCAACTTATGCGTAAGTAATGTACTAATGTTATTCATGGTCATTACTACATATGTTTCTGCTGACAGAAGACACAAGATTTCATTCTTTTAAATAGGCCAGGAGCAAACTGGATTGTGATGACGAGCAAGGGTTGGTTGCGCTTTTCATGCACTCGTTGATGAAGTATCGTTCCTACCTGAGGCAAGCGCACTTGGATAGCAAGCCTCTGAACGAAATTTCTGTAAAGTCTCCGGTGCTACATTTATCCGACGGTGACTGGAATAATCTTGTTACACATTGGTCTCGGCTGCAGCGTAAGGTACTGTCTATGATATCATATCACAATTTGAACTACATTTCTGCATTTGCCTTAATGTCTCACTTGTATGAAAACTATTAGCAGAAGAACATTCATTCTCAAGGGACCACAGAATCTCGCAACTATACTGCACACTGCATTGCTCTTGTGAGTACCTCTTGCCATGTATGACCATACTTACTTTCATAGTTGTTTGATTATGTAGCATCAATGCACATGTTAGCCTCGTAATCGTCCATTTGGTGGACATTATAAGATCTGTATGGACTCTTACATAAATTTAGAATCAACCCAATGCTTTTGAAGAGGTTTACTCTGCAGTCCACTTGTAAGGACTGAACATGGTCTATCACTGTACTTACATTAATAGCTATTCCCTCTGTCCCATAATATAAGAACGTTTTGTATAGTACACCAGTGTTCAAAACACTCTTGTATTATGGGAAGAGGGATTGGTTCATTTTGTAGCATTCTGCATCTTATCTCCCTCGCCCACTGAGGGAGTCCTGGATAAGGGGGTATCCGGACAGCCGGACTATATGCTTTCGCCGGACTGTTGGACTATGAAGATAAAAGATAGAAGACTTTGTCCCGTGTACGGATGGGACTCTCCTTGGCGTGGAAGGCAAGCTTGGCGATTCAGATGTAGATCTCCATCTCTGTAAACCGACCCTTTATAACCCTAGCCCCCCTCCAGTGTCTATATAAACTGCAGGGTTTAGTCCGTAGGAGATAACAACAATCATACCATAGGCTAGCTTCTAGGGTTTAGCCTCTCTGATCTCATGGTAGATCAACTCTTGTAATACTCATATCATCAAGATCAATCAAGCAGGAAGTAGGGTATTACCTCCATCGAGAGGGCCCGAACCTGGGTAAACATCGTGTCCCCCGCCTCATGTTACCATTAGTCTTAGACGCACAGTTCGGGACCCGCTACCCGAGATCCGCCGATTTTGACACCGACATTGGTGCTTTCATTGAGAGTTGCTCTGTGTCGTCGCTATAAGGCTTGATGGTTTGTCTAGTTGTTAAAGACAACATCACCTCTGGGGGAGCCCTGGCTCTAGGCCAAACTCTCCGCCTGGGCAGCTTCGTTATGGTCGCCCGATCGGCTGTCGCGCCGACAATGACTTCTCAGGTTGTTAAGAATAGCCTCCACGCTGATTCGGAACTTGCCGAACAGATGGACCCAATGGAGCTCTTCTCCCTCAATGAGCTCTTGGATCGCATCGCCGCCCTGGGCGTCACTACGGACTATGGCCGGATCGGGCTTAAACCCGACCAAAGGGAGATTCACTCTCCACCGGTCACCCATGAGATAGCAGTAGTGGAAGAGGATCATCCTAATTCTCCCTCTACTTTGAGGATGAACTATGTCCGGATTTCCGAGCTCTCTGAGCCGGATACCCGCTCGCGGGAGGACATGACGCAGACCCCGGACTCAGAATCGGGTGGCAGGCCGAAGAGATCGGGCAGCGCCCCAGAACCCGAGCCATTAAGCTCGGAAGCCTCTTCGCCCCTCGGTCCTAGATCGGGTCGGGATTCGGATTCAAAACCACCCACCCACCCAGATTTATCCAATTTATTACATATCAGACAAGAGCCCCAAGAAACAGTACATCATTACTGGGCCAGATTCCTCCTTGTGATGAACAGGGTCAAGGACTGTCGTGAGGCAGACACAATCTCCCTCTTTTGCCAAAATTGCACGGACAAAGGGATTCTCAACGCTATAAGTCACCGCGACATAGTACACTGCTCTAACTTAGCGGCCATAGTGCAAAAATATTGCGCGATGGAAAGCGCCTGGAAAACCCAAACAAACTTCTGGGACAATTCGGCTCTAACCAATTCCTCCGTCTGAGCTAAATGGGTAAGCTCACGTAAGTCACCCAATTCAAGTACTAAAAAGCCAAAGCCCGCGGCAAGGCGTGGAACCGTATTGGAAGAATGGCTAAACGGGCCATGCAAGATTCATAGCACACCGAATACTATGCCAACGCATAGCCTTAGAGCATGTTGGATACTCCGGCAGGTAGCAAAGAGCGGCGAGGATCTCCTCATAGAACATAAAGCAGAGCAACATCCCGCTGGACACAACAATACGGTCTTTACAGTCTTCGAGACTTTCGCCTCAAATAACAGGCGCAAGCGAGCTCAGCGCAGCCTCGTAGAAGTTTGCCACGTGGCAAGAATAAATCCATGGAACGACACGGCTATAATTACAATGCCAGTGACGAACCTCAATTCCGAACAGTCCGAGCACCAGCCGCTTTGGTCCTTATCCCAATCGTGGATGGCTTCAGGCTCAATAAAGTGCTCATGGACGGTAGAAGCGGGCTAAACCTCATTTACGAGGAAACCCTTATAAAGATGGAAATTGACAGGAGCCGCATTGAGCAAAGCAGCACAACCTTCAGAGGAATTATCCCTAGTCGGGAGGTGCGATGCGCGGGAAAAATCACATTGGATGTGGTATTCGGCACGCCGGAGAATTACAGGTCCGAAGAAATTACATTCCAAGTGGCCCTGTTTAGCAGCGGATACCACGCCCTCCTGGGGCAGGACGCATTCACAAGCTTCCAGGCTATACCCCATTACGGGTACATGAAGCTCAAAATGCCCGAGCCCAATGGAATCATCCCTCTAGTTAGTGATCTGGATGTCGCGCTCCCTGTCGAAAACAAAACCGCCGCCCTCGCCCTGGAGGCATTATCAGAAGCCCTCGCGGCCGAAGAACTAACAATGTTGCGAGCAACAGTGGACAGAAACAACGTGATACTCAACAAGCGACCTAAATCCACCTCCTTCAAACCAGTGGACGAGATAGTCAAATTCCAGGTCCACCCAATGGACCCTACAAAGACAGCTTCAATTCGGACACAGTTGAATCCCACGATAGATGCCGCACTGTGAGATTTCCTGCATGAAAATTGGGATGTCTTTGCCTGGCACCCTTCGGACATGCCGGGCATCCCACGCAGACTGGCCAAACACATCCTCAACATACTGAAAGGATACAAGCCAGTCAAGCAGACTCTTAGGCGCTTCTCAGAGCCTAAGTGCAAGCCATGGGAGAAGAGCTAGCCAAACTACTCGAGGCCGGATTCATCAGAGAGATCAAACATTCGGATTGGCTAGCAAACTTGGTAATGTTACCAAAAAAGGACAAATCCTGGCGCTTGTGTGTCGATTTCAAGGACCTCAATAAAGCTTGCCCTAAGGATCCCTTCCCCCTCCCCCGCATTGATCAAATAATCGATGCCACCGCAGGACACGACTCATTGTGTTTCCTCGACGCATACGCCGGATACCATCAAATAAAGATGGCAGAGTCCGACCAGGCCACAACGACCTTTATCACTCCGTACGGCCCCTTCTGTTTCAACACCATGCCCTTCGGGCTAAAAAACTCTGGCGCAACCTATCAACGCATGATTCATACATGCCTGGAAAAACAAAACGGCAAGATAGTAGAGGACTATGTAGAAGATGTGGTCATCAAAACAAGACACAACAAAACTTTAATAGATGATTTGAGGCTTACGTTCGATAATCTCCGAACATACGGCATGAAGCTCAACCCGGAGAAGTGTGTCTTCGGAGTACCCTCTGGAAAATTGCTCGGCTTCATTGTTTCCAATAGAGGAATTGAAGCAAATCCGGCAAAAATTCGAGCTCTGTCATAGTTGGCTATACCAACAGACCTCAAGCAGATCCAGAAATTAACTGGATGTGTGGCTGCCTTAAGCCGCTTTATCTCCCGCTTAGGAGAAAATGCACTACCTCTCTATCGCCTTCTTCGACGCACCGAACACTTTGAGTGGACGAACGCGGCCACGGCTGGACTGGAAGAAATAAAGGCACTATTGGCCGCAAACCCAGCCCTTACCGCGCCAAACATTGGCGAACCCATGCTATTATACATAGCCGCAACAAACCAAGTTGTGAGTGCAGTGCTCGTCGTCTAACGAGAGGCAGACGGACACAAGTTCCCGCTCCAAAAGCCGGTATATTACGTGTCCACTGTCCTCGCTCCATGCAAATCTCGGTACCCACACTATCAAAAGAGAGCGTATGCGGTCTTCATGGCATCCCGGAACCTACGACACTACTTTCAAGAGTGTTCGATCACGGTGGCCTCCGAAGTACCACTCAATGACATAATAAACAACTGCGACGCAACAGGCCGAATTGCTAAATGGGCTATTGAGCTCCTTCCGTTCAACATAACATACAAACCACGCCGAGCCATTAAGTCGCAAACACTGGCTGACTTCGTCGCCGAATGGAAAGAAGCCGAACTGCCTAAAGAGTACGGCGCGTACTCAAATTGGATCATGCATTTCGACGGCTCTAAAATGCTGGCCGGATTGGGAGCAGGTGTCGTCCTGACATCCCCTGCTACGTCTTGAGCTTGTGTTGGTTTTCCTTGAAGAGGAAAGGTTGATGCAGCAGAGTAGCATAAGTATTTCCCTCAGTTTTTGAGAACCAAGGTATCAATCCAGTAGGAGGCTCCTCAAAAGTCCCACGCACCTACACAAACAAACAAAGAACTCACAACCAACGCAAGAAAGGGGTTGTCAATCCCTTCACGACCACTTGCGAAAGTGAGATCTGATAGAGATAGTCTGATAAGATAAATATTTTTTTGGTATTTTATAATATAGATGCAAAAAGTAAAGATGCAAATAAAAGTAGATTGGAAGCAAATATGATAAGAGATAGACCCGGGGGGCCATAGGTTTCACTAGAGGCTTCTCTCAAGATAGCATAAGTATTAAGGTGGGTGAACAAATTACTGTCGAGCAATTGATAGAAAAGCAAATAATTATGAGATTATCTAGGCATGATCATGTATATAGGCATCACGTCCGCAACAAGTAGACCGACTCCTGTCTGTATCTACTACTATTACTCCACACATCGATCGACTCATGCCTACATCTAGAGTATGAAGTTCATCAGAACAGAGTAACACCTTAAGCAAGATGACATGATGTAGAGGGATAAACTCATGCAATATGATATAAACCCCATCTTTTTATCCTCGATGGCAACAATACAATACGTGCCTTGCAACCCTTTCTGTCACTGGGTAAGGACACCGCAAGATTGAACCCAAAGCTAAGCACTTCTCCCATGGCAAGAAAGATCAATCTAGTAGGCCAAACCAAACTGATAATTCGAAGAGACTTGCTAAGATAACTCAATCATACATAAAAGAATTCAGAGAAGATTCAAATATTATTCATATATAAACCTGATCATAAACCCACAATTCATCGGATCTCGACAAACACACCGCAAAAAGAGATTACATCGAATAGATCTCCACAAGAGAGGGGGAAAACATTGTATTGAGATCCAAAAAGCGAGAAGAAGCCATCTAGCTAATAACTATGGACCCTTAGGTCTGTGGTAAACTACTCACAACTCATCGGAAGGGCTATGGTGATGATGTAGAAGCCCTCCGTGGTCGATTCCCCCTCCGGCAGAATGTCGGCGAAGGCTCCAAGATGGGATCTCGCACATACAGGAAGTCACGACGGTGGAAATTATGTTTGGGTTGCTCCCTGGATGTTTTCGGGGTACGTAGGCTTATATAGGAGGAAGAAGTAAGTCGGTGGCCGCCCGAGCAGCCCACGAGATAGGGGGCGCGCACGACAGGAGGGGCGCCCTCCTATCTTGTGGCTGCCTCGGCTGCTTCTTGACTTGCACTCCAAGTCCTGTGGATCACGTTCGTTCCAAAAATCACGCCTCCAAAGGTTTCATTCCGTTTGGACTCCGTTTGATATTCCTTTTCTTCGAAATACTGAAATAGGCAAAAAAACAGCAATACGGGTTGGGCCTCCGGTTAGTAGGTTAGTCCCAAAAATAATATAAATGGGTAAAATAAAGCCCATAAACATCCAAAAGGGGTAATATAATAGCATGGAACAATCAAAAATTATAGATACGTTGGAGACGTATCAAGCATCCCCAAGCTCAATTCCTGCTCGTCCTCGAGTAGGTAAATGATAAAAGGAGAATTTTTGATGTGGAATTCTACCTAGCATAATTCTCAATGTAATTTTCTTTAATGTGGCATGAATGTTCAGATCCAAATGATTCAAGATAAAATCTTATAAAACATAAAAATAATAATATTTCGAAGCATACTAACAAATAATCATGTCCTATCAAAATAGCACAGCCAAAGAAAGCCTATCCCTACAAAATCATATAGTTAGGCCATGCTTCATTTTCATTACACAAAATACTCCCATCATGTACAACCCCGATGACGGGCCGAGCAATTGTTTCATACTTTTTAACGCGCTTCAGCTTTTTCAACTCTTACGCAATACATGAGCGCAAGCCATGGACATAGCACTATGGTGGTAAATGGTGGTGGTTGTAAGGACAAAAAGCGGGAAGATAGTCTCACATCAACTAGGCGTATCAACGGGCTATGGAGATGCCCATCAATAGATATCAATGTGAGTGCGTAGGGATTGCCATGCAACGGATGCACTAGAGCTATAAATATATGAAAGCTCAACAAAAAGAAACTAAGTGGGTGTGCATCCAACTTGCTTGCTCACGAAGACCTAGGGCATTTTGAGGAAGCCCATCATTGGAATATACAAGCCAAGTTCTATAATGAAAAATTCCCACTAGTATATGAAAGTGACAATATATGAGACTCTCTATCATGAAGATCATGGTGCTACTTTGAAGCACAAGTGTGGAAAAAGAGATAGTAGCATTGTCCCTTCTCTCTTTTTCTCTCATTTTATTTTTTTCCTTTTTCTTTTTCTTTTTCTCTTTTTTCTCTTTTTCCTTTTTTTTCTTTGGCCTCTTTTTTTTGGCCTTTCTCTTTTTTTTTCTTTTTGTAAAGTCCGAAGTCTCATCCCGACTTGTGGGGGAATCATAGTCTTCATCATCCTTTCCTCACTGAGACAATGCTCTAATAATGAAGATCATCACACTTTTATGGATTTACAACTCAAGAATTACAACTCAAAGCTAGAACAAGATATGACTCTATATGAATGCCTCCGGCGGTGTAAAGGGATATGCAATGAATCAAGAGCGACATGTGTGAAAATTATGAAGGTGGCTTTGCCACAAATACGATGTCAACTACATGATCATGCAAAGAGCAATATGACAATGATGAAACGTGTCATAATAAACGGAACGGTGGAAAGTTGCATGGCAATATATCTCGGAATGGCTATGGAGATACCATAATAGGTAGGTATGGTGGCTGTTTTGAGGAAGGGTAAATAGTGGGTTCAATACCGGCGAAAGTTGCGCGGTAATAAGAAAGGCTAGCAAAGTGGAAGGATGAGTGTGTGTATATCCATGGACTCACATTAGTCATAAAGAACTCATATACTTATTGCAAAAGTCTACTTAGCCCTCGAAACAAAGTACTACTACGCATGCCCCAAGAGGGATAGATTGGTAGGAAAAGACCATCGCTCGTCCCCGACTGCCACTTATAAGGAAGACAATCAAAAGAGCATGCTACGGGACTTGCCAACTTCAACAAAAGTATTTCTCAATTTCATAATTATCCACTAGCATGACCCTAACATTACTACCTTTATATCTCAAAACAATTATCAAGCAACAATTTGATCATAGCATCCAATTCAATTTCTATGATAGTTTTTATTATACCCAACTTGGATGCTCATCATTCTAGGACCAAATTTGTAACCAAAGCAAATACCACGCTGTTCTAAGAGACTCTAAAAATAATATAAGTGAAGCATGAGAGACTAATAGTTTCTATAAAATCAAGCCACCGTCATGCTCTAAAAGATATAAGTGAAGCACTAGAGCAAAAACTATCAAGCTCAAAAGATATAAGTGAAGCACATAGAGTATTCTAGCAAATTCTAATCAAATAGGCTTCTCCCAAAATATGTGTACAGAAAGTATGATTGTGGTAAACTAAAAAGCAAAGACTAATATAATACACAACGCTCCAAGCAAAACACATATCATGTGGCAAATAAAAATATAGCTCCAAGTAAAGTTACCAATGAACGAAGACGAAAGAGGGGATGCCTTCCCGGGGCATCCCCAAGCTTAGGCTTTTGGCTATCCTTGAATATATTGGGGTGCCATGGGCATCCCTAAGCTTAGGCTCTTGCCACTCCTTATTCCATAGTCCATAAAAGCTTTACCCAAAACTTGAAAACTTCACAACACAAAACTCAACAGGAAATCTTGTAAGCTCCGTTAGTGAAAGAAAACAAAACCACCACATAAGGTACTGTAATGAACTCATTATTTATTTATTTTCGTGTTAAACCTACTGTATTCCAACTTCTCTATGGTTTATAAACTATTTTACTAGCCATAGATGCATCAAAATAAGCAAACAACACACGAAAAACAGAATCTGTCAAAAACAGAACAGTCTGTAGCAATCTGTAACTAACGCAAAGTTCTGGAACTCTAAAAGTCCTAAAAAACTAGGAAGTACTGGAAAATTTGTTTATTGATCAGAAGCAAAAAGAATCAGTGCAAAATCACGTTTCTGTGATTTATTTAATTTTTTCTCGTGAGCGCAAAGTTTCTGTTTTTCAGCAGAATCAAATCAACTATCATCATAGTTCATCCTATAGGTTCTACTTGGCACAAACACTAATTAAAAGATAAAAACACATCTAAACAGAAAGTAGATGCAAGATTTATTAAATAACATAAATGAAAAATATTGGGTTGTCTCCCAACAAGCGCTTTTCTTTAAAGCCTTTTTAGCTAGGCATTGAGATTTCAATGATGCTCACATGAAAGACAAGAATTGAAACATAAAGAGAGCATCATGAAACACGTGGCAAACACATCTAAGTCTAACATACTTCCTATGCATAGGCATATTATAAGCAAAGAATTTTGCAAGGAAAGAAAAAACTAGCATATGCAAGGAAGAAGAAAGAGACGATAGCAATCTCAGCATGACGAGAGGTAATTTAGTAACATGAAAATTCCTACAACCATACTTTCCTCTCTCATAATAATTACATGTAGGATCATAAGAAAATTCAACAATATAGCTATCACAAAAAATATTCTCAACACGATCCACATGCATGCAAAGTTGACACTCTTCCAAAATAGTGGGATTAACATTAACTAAAGTCATGACCTCTCCGAACCCACTTTTAACAAAAATATCATAAGTTTGAACATACTCCAAAGATGTGGGATCTAAAGTTGACACTCTTCCAAACCCACTTTCAATATTATTGTAGACACTATTATCAATCTCATATTCATCATGGGGGTTAAATAAATTTTCCAGATCAAAAGAAGAATCACCCCAATCATGATTATTGAAACAAGTAGTAGACATAGCAAAACTAGCATCCCCAAGCTTAGGGTTTTGCATATTATTAGCACAATTGACATCAAGAGAATTTATAGGAAAATCATTGCAATCATGCTTTTTGTTCAAGGAGTTATCAAGAATCTCTTCATAAATTTCTTCATCATAATTTTCAGATTCACAAATCTTGAGCAAAGTTTCATTAAGATAATCTAGTGCACAAAACTCACTAGCAATTGGTTCAACATAATTGGATCTCTTAAAGAGATTAGCAAGCGGATAAGGATCCATAGATTTTAGGTTCTCTGTTTAGCAATAAATAAGCATCTATTCCAACCAAATGAGCAAACAAAAGGGCAAGCAAAAGAGAGAAGAGAGATTGGGAAAGAGAGGGCGAATAAAACAGCAAGGGTGAAGTGGGGGAGAGGAAAACGTGAGGCAAATGGAAAATAATGAAATGCGGGCGAGATAGGTTTGTGATGGGTACTTGGTATGTCTTGACTTGAGCGAAGACCTCCCCGGCAATGGCGCAAGAAATCCTTCTTGCTACATCTTGAGCTTGCGTTCGTTTTCCTTGAAGAGGAAAGGGTGATGCAGCAGAGTAGCATAAGTATTTCCCTCAATTTTTTAGAACCAAGGTATCAATCCAGTAGGAGACTCCTCAAAAGTCCCACGCACCTACACAAACAAACAAAGAACTCGCAACCAACGCAATAAAGGGGTTGTCAATCCCTTCACGGCCACTTGCGAAAATGAGATCTGATAGAGATAGTATGATAAGATAAATATTTTTTTGGTATTTTATAGTATAGATGCAAAAAGTAAAGATGCAAGTAAAAGTAGATTGGAAGCAAATACGATAAGGGATAGACCCAGGGGCCATAGGTTTCACTAGAGGCTTCTCTCAAGATAGCATAAGTATTACGGTGGGTGAACAAATTACTGTCGATCAATTGATAGAAAAGCGAATAATTATGAGATTATCTAGGCATGATCATGTATATAGGCATCACGTCCGCAACAAGTAGACCGACTCCTGCCTCTATCTACTACTATTACTCCACACATCGACTGACTCTTGCCTGCATCTAGAGTATTAAGTTCATAAGAACAAAGTAACGCCTTAAGCAAGATGACATGATGTAGAGGGATAAACTCATGCAATATGATATAAACCCCATCTTTTTATCCTCGATGGCAACAATACAATACGTGCCTTGCAACCCTTTCTGTCACTGGGTAAGGACACCGCAAGATTGAACCCAAAGCTAAGCACTTCTCCCATGGCAAGAAAGATCAATCTAGTAGGCCAAACCAAACTGATAATTCGAAGAGACTTGCAAAGATAACTCAATCATACATAAAAGAATTCACAGAAGATTCAAATATTATTCATAGATAAACTTGATCATAAACCCACAATTAATCAGATCTCGACAAACACACCGCAAAAAGAGATTACATCGAATAGATCTCCACAAGAGAGGGGGAGAACATTGTATTGAGATCCAAAAAGAGAGAAGAAGCCATCTAGCTAATAACTATGGACCCGTAGGTCTGTGGTAAACTACTCACAACTCATCGGAAGGGCTATGGTGATGATGTAGAAGCCCTCCATGGTCGATTCCCCCTCCGGCAGAACGCCGGCGAAGGCTCCAAGATGGGATCCCGTGGATACAGGAAGTTACGGCGGTGGAAATTGTGTTTCGGTTGCTCCCTAGATGTTTTCGGGGTACGTAGGCTTACATAGGAAGAAGAAGTACGTCGGTGGCCACCCGAGGGGCCCACGAGACAGTGTGGCGCGCCCTATTAGGGGGGCGCCCTCCTATCTCGTGGCCGCCTTGGCTGCTTCTTGACTTGCACTCCAAGTCCTCTAGATCACGTTCGTTCCAAAAATCACGCCTCCGAAGGTTTCATTCCGTTTGGACTCCGTTTGATATTCCTTTTCTTCGAAATACTGAAATAGGCTAAAAAACACCAATATGGGTTGGGCCTCCGGTTAGTAGGTTAGTCCCAAAAATGATATAAATGTGTAAAATAAAGCCCATAAACATCCAAAAGGGGTAATATAATAGCATGGAACAATCAAAAATTATAGATACGTTGGAGACGTATCATCCCCCACCGGAGACAGGTGCAGTACGTCCTCCAAATATTATACACAGACTCCAAAAATGCCGCCGAATATGAGGCTCTATTGCATGGTCTTCGGATGGCAGTCTCCATGGGCATTAAACGCCTCGAAGTGCGCCGAGACTCGAACCTTGCAATATCTCAGGTAAATGGAGACTTTGATGCCAAGGACCCAAAAATGGCGGCCTATCGCAATGCCGTCCTCAAAATGTCAGCTCAGTTCGAGGGGCTCGAATTCCACCATGTGGTCAGAGAAAATAACCAGGTGGCCGATATCCTTGCCCACATCGGCGCTAGATGCGACCTTGTCCCACCTAATATCTTCTTAGAAAGACTATTCAAGCCGTCCATGGCATGGAAGGGGAGTCCGGCACTATTAGTCCGGCTCCGAACACAACCGCAGATTCTGAACCTTCTGACGTAATCGGGGGCTCTACCACCGAAATAACATCCTCGACCATGAAATAATGGATGACATCGCCCCGTGAACCCAGCCCTTCTTGGCCTACCTTAATAGGCAAGAGCTCCCTGAGGACCAAAATGAGGCACGTTGTATTGTGTGACACTCTAAAGCCTACAAAGTCCATGAAGGAGAGCTCTACAAGAAGAGCTCCACCGGAGTGCTCCAACATTGCATCTCCGAAGAGGAAGGGCGGCAGCTCTTAGCCGAAATCCATTCAGGACTAGGTGGGCGCCACGCGGCAGCCCGAGCTCTCGTAAGCAAGGCCTTTTAGACAGGATTCTACTGGTCGACAGCCCGGGCGGACGCACAGGACCTTGTCCAACATTACGTTGGTTGTCAACTATTTGCCAATTAGAGCCATATTCCCCCTACCGCTCTCCAAACGATCCCCATAACTTGGACCTTCGCGGTCTAGGGGCTGGATATGGTGGGACCCCTTAAAGGGGGAAGCCACAAGAAAAAATACTTATTGGTCATGGTGGACAAGTTCACCAAATGGATAGAAGCCAAAGCAATCAAAATGGCTGAATTCAGACCAGTGATAGACTTCATATCAGAAGTTGTACACCGTTACGGTGTCCCCCACAGTATCATCACTGACAATGGCTCAAATTTTACAGCCGAGGAGGTGAAAACCTGGTGCAGCAAAATGGGCATTAAGCTCGACTACGCCTCTGTCTATCACCCCCAAACAAACGGTCAAGTCGAACATGCAAATGGTCTTATCATGAGCGGCATTAAACCCAGACTAGTGCAATCCTTGAAGGAATCAGACACACTTTGGGTCGAGGAACTCGACTCTGTACTCTTGGGGCTACGGACCACGCTGAATCGCACCACCGGATACACACCATTTTTTATGGTGTACGATGCAGAAGCAGTGCTGCCCTGCGATATAATCCATGACTCACCTCGTGTGTGCATGTATGAAGAGAAGGAAGCCGAGCTAGACCGGTAGGACAACTTAGATGCTTCGGAGGAGGAGCGTGATGTCGCTAAAGCCCGTTCCGCATTCTATCAGCAATAGGCTCGAAGGTATCAAAGCAGAGAAGTACGGGCCAAAACTTATAATATTGGCGAACTCGTTCTACGCCTCCTCGAGAAGAAGAAGGACAAGCTCAAACCCAAGTGGGAGGGTCCCTTCATCATTGATAAAGTCCTTACCGGAGGAGCATACCGTCTGTGCAGTGCATCTGATAACAGACTCGAGCCAAAGCCATGGAACGCGGCCAGACTCCGGAGATTCTACGCCTAGCGCCGAACCCAGTGTTTGTCTCCTTAACTCCACCTCTCCAATTATGTCCTCTTTCCTCTTTTCTCGCCCCTTTTTCCTTTTAATATACAGCCTTAAAACTGTACAGATGCCCTGAGCACTCCGGCCGCATTATGCGTGCACACTATACGTGGGGGCTTCCTATTTGGAAGCTAAATATAACTACTTTAATGGCTTCTTGCCAGCCACATATGCATTTTTCTTTCCATATGTGCCTTTTCTTCACCATTATATGCATCGATATGACTTAAGTTTTGGCCATGCTGGGTTGCGTGGCTCTTGTATTTATGCCCTATGTTCCCGTTAATTCGGCTAGGGCATAAGGGGAGCACCTCTGCGATTGTTACTGTCGGCTGAGTCGGATGTGTACCTCAGACTGGGTGAAGCCGAAAGCTAGCGTTCTTAAGGGAATATTCGGTCGATGAACAAAAGATGTTCTCGTTCATTACAACAAAAATACCCAGATGTTTTGTTTCCTGCGCTTCTGTTCGCAGTTCGGACATGCATTTCGATGCATGCGCACCTAAAGAAGGGAACCCCTAACGGAACTATTCTCTCTGGAAGATGTTTCTTACTATCCATGTAATATAACATAACTAGTTGGGTACTTGTCTGTTCAAGCACCTATGACCCCTGCGCCTGGTTTCCACGCATACCCCGGTTTTTCATAACTGTGTGGGTGTTCGGATACACCCCGGACTATCGGATCCGGGGGCTGAAGCGAAAAGGTCCGCCATGACAAATGATTTTCAATCCGGCTAGTGAGTACATGAGCCCATTTAATTTACATAGTCATTTAGACTGGTTGTACTCTTCCTCTATACCATCCAACTGGCTATCTAGCTTACAATCCCATTGGGAATACTTCGCAGCTAACGCTACTTGGTCATATACCAGACTAACGGGTATCTCTTGTCCATCTGACCCCACCGGTCCGACTTCGGCCATATGGTTCGGGTCAGCCTTGGCGTATTGCGTCTTCACCATGGCCCAAGCTTCTCTCGCACCTTGCCGGCAAGCCGATACCTTCCATAATCGGAAGCGCCGCTGTGCTCCTTTGAGAATCTTTACAAGTTTGCTCATGCCTCCTGGCAGGGAAGCGGATGGCCACAAGGCCTGGAAAATAACCTACATCACCTGCCGAGATCGTTCGTGCAGTTGTGAAAGCTCCTGCAGCATATCACCTGCGGAGCCGGGCATCTCCTCTTCAGGATGGCCCGTCACCATACCTGCAGACATAACTCTGTCAATACGCCTCTTCGCCAAACTATACTACAGTTCGTTCAAGCACTTACTATAAATGCTGCGTCAAAGCCTCCGGTTCTCCTTCACGGAGTCCGCGAGCTGAGCCCGAACATCTTTCAATTCGATGCTCAATAGGAGATTCGCATCTTGAAATTTATTGTTCTCCTAAATATACTGCGTTAGCACGCGTTCGCCCGCCTTCAGCTGACTTCGCAGATGCAGCTCATTATCTCCCACAGTCTTCGGATTTCCTCCGGGATTGTCTGCCGAATTTTTCGTCAGATTTATAAACCATGCCGAACAAACAAAACTGGTAGAAGGAAATTATTACCAGAAGAAGCCTTCTTGGATTCCCCTTGTCCGGCTGCATTGGCCTTCATTTGGGCCTTACATTCCTCCAGCTCTTGAGACAACTGGGCATTCTTCCTTACAAGAACCTACGCATACAATGATCCTTAAATCAGTTGTGCCAACTGTTTCAAGTCTCAGGGGCTACTACTATACATACTTATTAATTTCTCTTACCTGTATATCCTTCACATACTGGTCCGTTGCTCTGGCAAGTCCATCTTGAGCAGCGTGGACATATGCATGTCCGGAGTTGAAGGCATTAAATGCCTCTTTGGAAAAAATACCACCGCGGAGTACGGCCCGCCGGTGCCGGTGATTCATGGCGCTCTCTACTTCAGAATTTGTGGTGGAAAGCATATCCGCATCCTTCGCAGGAGGACAGTTTGGCATTGTCCCCACATCAGCCTCCGCCCATGAATCCGGTCCAGGAATCCGGCTACTGGAGGTGTGGCCGGAAGGGTCCCCGGGTATAGTCCGGCGTTTCCTGCCAGGACATAATTAAAACCGTCACGCCTCGACAAAAAGACCAAATAAACAACGGGGCAAGTTTAATGAATACCTCTGCACCTGTGTCTCGCTCCTAACCGCCTTACTTTTAAGCCTACCTTGTCTAGGCGCCTCTTGTTGAGAGGACCCCGCGGGTTCCACACGGTGTCCCGACTGACGTTTCTATAGAAGTATGGCATGCGAGCATAAGGTACAACAAAACGAAGGAATTCTTTCGGAAGGTGGGAACCCCAACATTACTTACATGCGACATGAGAAGCAGTCCGGGATAATCCACGGTGATGGCCACTAAAGAGCCGCCACTGCTTGCTTGGTAGAAAGTCCCATCGACGAATTCCATGGATGTGTCCGGATCTTCTTCAAGTACGGGGTCGAGAGCCCGGCCGGGATCCTCTAGCTACGGAGAGGGGCTGTTAAACTCTTTCACGGCCCTCCTTAGTTCCTCTTTTAGAACGGCAAGGTAAATTATTGTGACAAAGAAGGTAAGATCGGATAGAGTCGAGTAAAAGATGACAACTTACCCAGCTTCGGTGTTTATACATGGAAAATCCATCCCGCGGTTTAATACGAAGGAACTCCTCTTCTTATCCTTTGTACAATTCGGACAGTATCCTCGCCAAAGATGTGGCAGAGTTTGGACCTTTGCGACCACAGCGGGAGGCATCGTCTTCTCTGTTGAAATGCCACATGGGTTTTCCCCTATATTGAAGTGGCTGCACTCCCCTTATTACGCATATTGACATAACTTCGATTATTGTCAATCCTGATTTGGCCAGGGTTTGTATCCGGCTCATCAGATAATAGACTTCCCTATTTTCTTCCTCCTGGGGCCTCCGAGGGCGCCAGCTTTGGCGTTTCTTTAGTGGAGTATTGGTAAACTCAGGAAGGCCCGTCCGGACTGGGTCCAGAAGGGGAACATCATCGACATAAAACCACTCCGAGGGCCAGTCTTCGGACGCCTTCTTTGGAGTACCGGACAGGTATCCGGTCTGGGCGATGCGCCATATTTCGGCTCCACACACTTGATATATAGATCCCTCCTGGTTGCGGGGGACGAGGCAAAATAACCTCTTCCATAGCTCGAAATGAGCTTCGCAGCCCAGGAACAGCTCGCAGAGGACAACGTAGCCCGCGATGTGCAGTATGGAGGCAGGGGTAAGATTATGCAACTGGAGACCGTAGAACTCCAGGAGCCCGTGGAGGAATGGGTGGATTGGAAACCCGACGCCTCTTAGGAGATATGGGATGAGGCATACTCGCTCCCCCCGAGATGGGTTAGGGAATCAATCCGCTTGCTCCCCGCCATTATAGGTGGCTAGTCCGGATCAGACGGGGACCATATATGCAGGCGGAAGGAACCCTTTGGTCTGCAGCTCTATTAGGCGGTTGTGAGGGATGGAACACTTTTCGCAATCCCTTGGCTTCGAGCTAGGGGAGCGGCGAGAAGGGCTGCGGCGACCGGTCATGATGGGATGGCCTCTTTTGGACGCGCTCTACAGAATGCTTGCTTGGGGGAAGATGGCGTGATTTGGATCTGAAGATCCCCGTCTCCTCAAATAGACGGCTCACCTACGGGATTAGGGTGGCAAATGTAAAAATGCCCCGCCCCCTTGTCTTTGATCGACACGTGGAGATGGCCATTATTGAAGCATAGAAGCCGAGGAGTACAACCTTATTGGGAGGCCGGACACTATCCGCTGCGACAGGTGCATCGGACTTATAGAAGAACCCGCCTTGCAATGCCGAAGACAATTTGTGCGCCGTACTCATCATCATTGAAGCCTGGTTCGAGGGCTACTGAGGGAGTCTTGGATAAGGGGGTATCCGGACAGCCGGACTATATGCTTTGGCTGGACTGTTGAACTATGAAGATACAAGATAGAAGGCTTCGTCCTGTGTCCGGATGGGACTCTCCTTGGCGTGGAAGGCAAGCTTGGCGATTCAGATGTTGATCTCCTTCTCTGTAAACCGACCCTGTGTAACCCTAGCCCCCCTCCGGTGTCTATATAAACCGGAGGGTTTAGTCCGTAGGAGATAACAACAATCATACCATAGGCTAGCTTCTAGGGTTTAGCCTCTCTGATCTCGTGGTAGATCAACTCTTGTAATACTCATATCATCAAGATCAATCAAGCAGGAAGTAGGGTATTACCTCCATCGAGAGGGCCCAAACCTGGGTAAACATCGTGTCCCCCGCCTCCTGTTACCATTAGTCTTAGATGCACAGTTCTGGACCCCCTACCTGAGATCCGCCGGTTTTGACACCGACACCCACCATTTACTAAAAAAGATCAGATCTATATTTAATCTTACCAACAAGTAGAATACACAGACAATGCAAGTGCAGAAGTGTAGCACATTGCTCTTGTCAGTACATTTTGTCCTGTAACGCTTGTACTTCCTAGGATTGGTAGTTGATTATGTAGCATCAATCTGCATCTTATCTTCATTATCCTCTATCCCTTCCACTATTATCATATCTATAATTACTCTCTACAAAATGTAGAGTATAGGCAATGCTTATGAAGAAGATTATGTGCTGAAATTCTTGAGTTATCCTTCCCTTGACAGGGAGAAGGGCATTATAAAGCCGGTGTTAACTGTTAATGTAAGTCAGTCCTTCTAAAGCCTTTATCCTCAATAGCTGTTTAATTTGCTCATACTCCCTATGGTTTACTGCTGTATAGTTTGTTGTTTCTACCAAAATGCATGTTCACAAGAACCGTAAGTTCTAAGTTCTACTTGTAAAACCAAATTCCTTATTCATACCATGCACATCACTTAATACTCCCTATATTTATGCTTGTTTTTGTGGATCTATAATCCAGTCTGTGGTGAAGCAGCCCAAGTTTGCACCTTATCATCTCATGTTTTATCTTACTGATGTGGCTGATGATATGAACAACATGCCATGCACATTATCCAAAATAGATACAATGATTTTCTTTGCCCTTAATCTATGCTTGTTATGTTTACATGGTAATCCAGTAGTGTGGTGAAGCTCCCCGCATTATGAATAATGCCAAATTATGCTATTGATATTTTGAACTTACTCTTTATTTTCTAATTTGAAATTGGATAGAATTGACAGCACAATTATCATCTTTGTTTATACACATGCAAAACCTGTCATCTCTCTGCTTTGTTTCAGGGTGATATGCCTGATGGCATGCACAAGTCTGCTGAAGGCAGTGAGACAAACCCAACATATATTGCAGCAAAGAAGGCAAAACATCTTGAAGATAGTGAGACAACCCCAAAGTCTTGTCTTGATGCAGTGTTCAAGTTACTTGAGACTAACAGTCAGACAAGCTCACAAAATTCGTTGTCTGAATCAGTTTGACTTATTCAGTCCCAAGTTCTAGCAGAAAGGCATTCTGCAACTCAACTTCGACTTGAAGTCCTATCTCTAAGAAAGATTCCGGAGAACACCAATGAGAACCTCATCGCTAAACAGCTACACCTGGAAGCTTTGACCGACATGCTAGGCCGGTCTCACAGCCTTGCTCAGCAGCTTGCGCAGCAGTTCCCCCGCAAGGCTAACCTTTCTTGAACTGTCTTGGAAGTGGTCTCGGTTCAGTATTATTTTGTTACACTGCAATGGTGCCCAGTTTTTGTAATCTGCTTCTTCATTGCGGTTTATGATCACTGGTGGCGAACTTCAATGCTCAGTGGATGTAATATACCTTAAATCCTTTATTGTATAGTGTAGGTTTATTCTTAGTTACTATGCTGTAATTTCTTTATTGTATAGAGTAGGTTTGTTCTTAATTCCTACTAGTTCTGGAAAAAAATCAGATGTAGTCGACCGGGCCGAAACATTCGACTCTAACGGGCCACGTTTTTAGCGGGCCACAATTGGGCCGGACTGCGTCTTTCTTGGGCCCGAATGATTGGGGCCTTCACACATTGCGCCAGGCCCAAACTTACACCGGCCTATATTTTAGTTGGGCCTATTGTCGACCCAGCGCTTAGTTTGGCCCAGGTAGCGTTCGGCCATTAACAGGCTGAATATTGTACTGGCCTATTATGGCCGAGATGAAACCACGGGCCTTTAGCAGGCCAAAATGCATGTTGGGCCTCAATTTTCACTAGTCGTCGATGGGCCTTCAGCAGGCCGAAATGTAGTCCAGGCCTTTTTGGGCCTAGTTAGCTAACAGGCCGTTACCAGGCCAAAACATATCTCGGGCCTTAGTTGGCCCACGCATATCATGGGCCTTTAAGAGGCCGAAAGCTTAGTACAGGCATCAACGGGAAGAATTATGCGACAGGCCTTTAACAGGCCCAAAGTCACGTTGGGCTTAACTGTTGCCACCTTTAGCACGGGCTGTTAGTGGGCCCGATGTCCCGTCGGACCATATATGGCCCATGGGCAGCACGGGCCATTCCCAGGCCGAAAGTCACACTAGGCTGAAATGGGCCCATGTCTACATCAGGCCTCTAACAGGCCAAAAGTCACTGGGCTGTAGTTGGGCCCAAATATTTGGCGAACAATTAACGGGCCAGATCTGGCTTCGGGCTACAAATGGGCCCAAATATTGGGTGAACATTTAGCGGGCCAGATCTGGCTTCGGGCCGTAAATGGGCCCAAATATTGGGCGAAAAATTAACAGGCTAGATCTGGCTTCGAACCGTAAATGGGCCTCTATTAAGCAGGCTGTTATTGGGCTGGCCCACTAGTACCTGATTAAGTACTACGGGCCTTTGACTGGGCCGGCCTTTTTAACCTATATGGGCATCTGTTGGGCCCAGCCACGTGTCAACGTATCATAGGCATGTCCCCTCCAGTGGATGGGTGACATCTGGCCCACTGACGAGCTGCCAGGTGTTCCCTTCGGCCAATCAGAATTTTACACGTGGAAATTTCCCATTGGTCAGGGCTGTTAATGGGTTATCGGATCCAAAATCCGACCCGATAGCTTAACGGCGTTCCGTTACGGTGGATGCCACGCGTCGGTCACCCTTGATGAAAGCACTTCTGTGACGCGTGATTTATCATCATGGAAGTGGACACTTCTGTGATGATAATTTTGGTAATGTCATGGAAAACTTCTACGACAGCACAGGTATGACTATCTTGATTCTGTCATAAAATCGTCATGGATATACATGCATGACAGAAAACGCGACCTACTGTGACAAACACGTATCATCACGGAAGTGTATTTTTTGTAGTGTATTGTGTGGTCGGCCAACCCGGTCGGCAACTGGCTCCAGCTCCCTCGCTTCTTCGCCAGCGAACTGCCAGCCACTGGCCCTGGCGGGCTCTGGCTGCAGGCGGACGGCTGCTGCAGCAGGGCCTCCTGGGTCGCGGTGGAGATCTCCGTCACCGGGAACGTGGCCCTGGCCCGAGGCTGGTAGACCTTTGCCCGCGCGCGTGTCCTAGGCCGGCGGTGCACCCTCCACTTCAAGTACGATGGCGACGCGACCCTCTACGTGAGGGTGTTCGAAGAAGATGGCTGCCACGCTGGGTGCTACCCTAAAGATGATGACGGCGACGAGGTGCTTGGCCTTGGTGACAGCCGTGACGAGGGTGAAGGCGGACCCGCTCCTGGCGATGTTCGTAGCTCGTCGAGCTTTAGCGGCTCCTCCTTTGGCGGCAGCTCCTCCAGCGGTGGCCGCGATCAGCCACCACGTTGCAGTGCCCACCTCGAGGGCGGTAGTGGGTCGTCCCGTCGCCGCGCCTCGATGAAGCGTGAGGCGGAGTCTGATTGAGCTAGGGAGGATGGTACGGATCCCACCTCGCAAGCTGTCATAGGGCGCGCGCCGTCTTTATTTTGTGTTTCTCCTTTTCCTGGATTGAGAGAGAGAGAAGTATGGAGCCCCGTGGGGGCGTGCAACAGGTTATGATCCCTAATTATCGTGCTATATTTATCGTCCCTGTGCTTTGTTATGGTGTTGCGGTTATGTGCTTGCGCGTAAGAACAACTTAGCTCGGGATGTTTGCGGTAGTTTTCGCCTAGCGAGGTACCTGCTCGAGGCCTCGCCGGGCGTCTTAAGGTCTGCAAAGATCAGTTGGGAGAATAATTTCCGAACCTTGGTCGCGAGGGTTGCCAGCTTAGGCCCGGCGCTTTGTGTCGCAATGCCTGTGGGGCATGGACCGGGAGGGGTGCTCCCACTGTGAACTTGAACGAGGGAGCCTCGCGAAAACAAGGTGAGAGAGAGAGTGAGCCAGACAAAAGCCAAAAATAGAGAACAGAGGCAGAGGACGGCAAACAACACTAGAAGCAAGTCCAATAAAGGAAACAGGGGAGAACAAGCCACCTGTAGAAAGCAATTGAAAAGCCGCGTCCGGCACCTAGTCTAGTCTTCGACGTCTTCTCACCAGCGCGGAGCTAAGTGCTGCCACTGGGCGTCGGCGGGAGCCCCCGAGGCCCAAGGGCGGCACTCCGGAGACATCGGGGCGTGTACAGCCCCAACTCATTATTACGTGAGAGTGTCACGGGCGGCGAGCTTCACCAGAACTGGGCCTTCTTCACAGGCACCGGGCCTTTCTTGGGGCGGCGAGCTTCACAGGCACCGGGCCTTCTTCACAGGCACTGGGCCTTTCTTGGGGCAGCGAGCTTCACAGGCATCGGGCCTTCTTCACAGGCACTAGGCCTTTCTTCAAGGGTAGAACTTCGGAAGGTGCTGAATGTTCCAAGCGTTTGGGATGGGCACCCCCTCCTAAGTCTCCAGGAACGCGGCGCCGGGCCTGGAAACATGAACAACCTTGAACGGGCCCTCCCACATGGGCGAGAGCTTGTGCAACCCTTCCCTGGAGAGCACCCGCCTGAGCACGAGGTCACCTACCTCAAGAGTCCTGGGGCGGATGTTGCACCAATGATATCACCGCAACGCCTGCTGCTATCTTGCTTCTCGTAGCGTGGCTTCTCGACGGTGTTCCTCCCCCGGCACGAGGTCCATCCCCTGCATGGCGTCCTGCTGCGCTTCATCAAACGCTAGGACCCGCACGGAGAGACGCCTGACCTCGTGAGGGAGGACCGCCTCTGCTCCGTAGACGAGGAAGAACGGGGTCTCACCAGTCGACTTGGTGGCAGTAGTGCGGATGGACCAAATCACGGACTGGAGCTCGTCGTACCAGCCCCTGCCGCAGGCCTCCAGCTTCTTCTTGAAGGTTCTGGTTTCGAGGCCTTTCAGGACCTCTGCGTTGGCGCGCTCAGCCTGGCCATTACTCCGGGGGTGTGCCACCGAAGCGTAGCATATCTACGTTCCAAGGTTAGCACAATATGTTTTGAAGAGATTGCTGGTGAACTGTGAACCGTTGTCGATGATGATGCGATTAGGGACCCCGAGTCGGCTCACCAGGCCCTTGATGAACTTGACTTGCATAGCCAGCTGGGATGGTGTGGATGGCTTCCACCTCCGCCCACTTGGTGAACTTGTCGATGGCGACATAGAGGTAGCGGTAGCGCCCAGGCGCTCGAGGAAACGGGCCCAAGATATCCAGCCCCCAGACCGCGAACGGTCACGAGAGTGGGATGGTCTGCAGGCCTGAGCTGGCTGACGGATCTGCTTGGCATGGAATTGGCAGGCTTCGCAAGCCTTCACCAACTCAATTGCGTCGTTGAGTGCCGTGGGACAGTAGAACCCGCTGCGAAATGCCTTGCCGAAGAGGGTCCATGATGACGAGTGGTGTCCACAATCTCCACCGTGTATGTCAGCCAACAACTCCTTCCCCTATTCCCTGGAGATGCAACACAGGGAAACATCATTTGACCGCTTCCAGTAGGGCTCTCCGTCTTGGATGCAGTAGGTCGTGGCCTGCCGGGCCACGCGTTCCGCGTCCTCCTCTTTCTCTGGAAGCATCCCCTACATCAGGTAGTCCTTGAATTACATGGTCCAGCACCCCTCTTGAGGCTCTAGCGCCAGGAGCAAGTGCGCTCCCGAGCTCGGGCCACAGGCCGGGGCTCCTATGGCACGTGGCTGAGGGAGTTCCTCCCGGGGCTGCGCTGTGCTTGACAGTGATGGAGCCGCTGATGGCTTGAAGAGCTGCTCCTCGAAAACGCCAGGCTCCTGAGGCAGCCACCTGGATGCCCTCCTGGCAATGTCATCAGCCTCCTGGTTGGTGCCGCAGGGCACATGCTGCAACTCCAGCCCCCAAAACTGCTTTTCCATCCTGCGCACCTCCGCAAGATACGCTTCCATGTGCTCGTACTTCGGCTCATACACCTTGTTGGAGAAGTTGACGAGGAGCTGTGAATCGCCCTTGATGATGAGGCACTTCACCCCCAGTGCTGCTACAGCCTTCAAGCCTGCTATGAGGCCCTTGTATTCTGCTATGTTGTTGGAGACCTTCTCGCCATGCTGGAAGCAGAGCTGCATGGCATAATAGAGCTTGTCCTGAGTGGGGATATAAGTACTGCGCCAGCCCCCATGCCATGTCGCGAGAATGCAACATCGAAGTACATGACCCAGCCATCTGGTGCCTCAATTCCTGGGGAAAGTGACCGACCTTCGCCTGCTTCAAGCCCTAGCGCCTCTGTCCATTCTACCACAAAATCTGCAAGTGCGGCTCCCTTGATGACCCTGGTTGTGCTGAATTCCAACTGAAACGCTTGCAGCTCAATCTTCCACTCGGCAACCCTTCCAGCTGAGTTGGGACTCCTAAGTACCCTCTCCAATGGGTAGGCCGAGACGACCTTGATAGGGTGACCTTGAAAGTAATGTCGCAGCTTACGTGAGGCCACCAGTAGTGCAAGTAAGAGCTTATGAGGCATGGGGTATCGTGCCCTTGCATCTCGCAGCACCGTGCTAACGAAATACACCGGATGCTCGACGAGGGTGGGTGTGCTGATGAGATCCATGCCCTTCGGAGGATTAGGCGCCTCCTAAGACGACAGAGCCCCCAGCACCTGGTTGCCTGGTGAGGCCTCTTCAGCCCTAGGGGTGTTTTCCTGTTGGGGCTGGTCTCCATCTGTCGAGGCCATGGTCTTCGCGAGGCCTTTATGGTCTTGTGCTGCCATGACCGGGACCGTGGACGGTCGTGATGCAGCCTTGACCTGGCGCTCTTCCCGAACCGCCACCAGAGCTGCACTGGCAGAGTAGGGTGTGGCGGCGAGGTAGAGCACCAGGGGCTCGAGAGGGCGCAGTGCCTCCATCACAGGAGGGCTGGTCAGGTACTTCTTGAGGTCTTGAAACGCTTTGTTGGCCTCCTGCGTCCATTCAAACGGACCCTTCTCCTTCATCAGCTTGAAGAAAGGCAAGGCGCGCTCCCCCAGCTTGGAGATGAAGCATCCCAACGCAGTTATGATTCCGGCAAGCTTCTGCATTTCTCTGACGGTTTGTGGTGGACTCATGTCTTCGATCGCCTTGACCTTCTCCGGGTTGGCCTCGATCCCTCTGTGGGACACGAGGAAGCCCAGAAGCTTGTCGGAAGGAACGCCAAACACGCACTACTCCGGGTTGAGTCGCAGGTCCACTTCACGGAGGCTCGCGAAGGTCTCTTCCAAGTCCTGGATCAAGGTCTTCACCTCCCGAGACTTCACCACAATGTCGTCGACGTAAGCCTCGGCATTCTTACCGAGCTGCCGGCCTAAGGCGATGTGCATCAGCCACTGGAAGGCTGCTCCCGCGTTGCACAACCCGAACGGCATGCAAGTGTAGCAGTATACCCCACATGGGGTCAGAAAGGCCGTCTTCTCCACGTCTTCTACCACCGTCTTGAACTGGTGGTAGCCCGAAACTGCATCCAGGAAACACAGCAGGTCGCACTCGGCGGTGGAGTTGACAATTTAGTCGATGCGAGGGGGTGGGAACGGATCTTGAGGGTAGGCCTTGTTGAGGTTGGTGAAGTCGACACACATCCGCTCATTTCCTCCCTTTTTGGCACGACAACAGGGTTTGCTAGCCATTCGGGGTAGCGAACCTCGCGAATAACACCCGCTGCTTCCAGCTTGCGGGGTTCTTGGATGATGAAGGCCTGCTTCTCGGTGGACTACCGCCTTGCTTTCTGCTTCACGGGACGTACAATGGGGCACACATTCAGGTGACGCTCAAGCACCTGCCTTGGAACCCCCACCAACTGCTTGGGTTCCCATGCAAACACTTCCTTGTTCGAGCGCAGGAATTTCACCAGCGCCTCCTCTTAGTTGGGGTCGAGATTGGCACCTATGGTGAAGGTGGCTCCTGAGGACCCGTCCCCCTCAACCGGCACCTGCTTGGTCTCCGCCTTGTCCTGGGTGAACAGCTGCTACTTCTTGGTCGGTGTAGCCCCCTTGGCCTTGGAGGTGTCCGAGCCGGCAGGCTGCCCTACCGCGGCTGTCTTGACGGCGAGCTTGAGCGCCAACGGAGCATCCTTGGTATCCCCGGCTACGGTGATCACTACAAAAAAAAGACACATCCATGACATTTTGGGCCGAACGAAAAAAATTATGTCTTACATATGAAACTTCTATGACGATAATTGTGACAAAACCTGGTATCATCATAGATGTGGTGGGCTCCTAATTCTATGACAAAAAATCATGACAGAAAATGGGTTTTTCATCCTGGGCGGGCCGGAGACGCAGCTGCATGACATTCTTTGGGCCGTCCATGACGGAAAAAACCATGGTAGAAGCGAGGGCGGGGAAAATTTCGGGGAGTTCCCGGTTATGGTGGGCGGTCGGGGGCCGAGCGTTGCGCGTTACTCTCGTACACGTACGCGCGTGTGTGCGAGGCGTTGGCTCTAACTAAACCCGAGCGAGGCGTTGGGCTCTAACTAAACCCGAGCGATTACACTGCACGCTATGTGTTACTGAACCCGAGCAATCGATCGATGGCTGTTAACTGAACCCAATCGAGCGATTCCTTCGCTATTGCTGCTAACTAAAGCCGATCGATGCTGCCTCTCTGGATGAACAGTGAGTGTTACGCGGGGGGGTGGATGAACAGTGAGCGGTGGCATTGCCTCTGGATGAACAGGACCCCATGGTGTGGAGCGCTGGATGAACAGGACGACCCCGTGGAGGGCTAGATGAACAGTAGACGGTGGAAGGGTACCCGTGGAGGGGTGGTTGAACAGTAGCCGGTGGAGTAGCGCACGGTGGTGGGTGGATGAACATGAGCCCGTGGAAGCTGGAGGAGGTCGACGATAGCCCGTGGAGGCTGGAGGAGGTCGACGATGCAGATGAACATTATCCCGTGGAGTCCTGTTTTGCGGTACGCCACACCCCTCCCGATGAACAGGACCCCCATTTCGACCATAGCGCTCCAACACAAGTCTGTTTCGTCCGTTGTGCGGTATGCCACAGCCCTCCCGATCAACAGGACCCCCGTTTCGACCGTAGCGCTCCAACACAAGTCCGTTTCGTCCGTTTTGCGGTACACCACACCCCTCCCGATCAACAGGACCCCCGTGTCGACCATAGGAGGTCCGTTTCCTCCGTTTTGCGGTACGCCACACCCCTCCCGATGAAGAAGATCCCGTTTCGAACGTGTCCGGTCGAACACAAGGTCGTTTCCTCCGTTCGTAAGTACGCCAGGCCTCGTTTCCGTCGCATGTTCCATCCAAGCCCTCCCGATGAACACGACGACGCATTCCATTCCGACCCAGCCGGTTGGCTCCCAATGAACACGACAACGATGTTGTTTCTTCGTTCCGACCCAGCCATGTACACGAGCCCTGGCCGTACGTATGCGCGAGTAGGCGTTCGAGACCGCGCCAGTACGAACGTATGTGGCCGTATTTTCTTTCTAGCACCCTGGCTGTTGTACGTACGTGTACATGCTATGTGCGCGCCTCTACTACGACACGTGCGCACCTCTACATCGACTAGTATGTACGTACACGTTCGCGACCAGAATGACAACACTACGTACGCTTCGACCAGGTGGGTCTCGACTGTCAGGCACTTACTTGCGTGCGAAGATGTAGCTTGTGGGTCCCAGCAGTCAGGGGGGCGAATCATTTTTTTTGCCTGGGTGCACTTCCTTGCGTGCGAAGGTGTAGCTGGTGGGTCCCAGCAGTCAGGGGGGCAAATCATTTTTTTTCCGGACGCACTTCCTTGCGTGCGAAGATGTAGCTGGTGGGTCCCAGTAGTCAGGGGGACGAATCATTTTTTTCCAGACGCACTTCCTTGCGTGCGAAGATGTAGCTGGTGGGTCCCAACAATCACAAGGGCGAATTGTTTTTTTTCGGACGCACTTCTCTGCATGTGAAGGTGTAGCTGGTGGGTCCCAGCAGTCAGGGGGGACACATTTTTTCGCGAAATATGGTGGCCCATCCGGTGGGTCCCTGTTGTCAGGTGGAGGAAAAATTATTTTGCGCGTAATAAGGAGGCACTTCCTTGCGGCCGCCATGGACCCAGCTGTCAGCCTCTCCATGCATAGTACTCTTCCGATGGAAGTTGGTCGTTGAACACATTAACCACGCCGCGCCGAGAGCACCACGGCGGTAGACGACGGCAAGGCCTAGGAAGGGGACGACGCGGAGTCGGGGAAGACACAAAAGTGGATGCCCATGCGAAGAGGAGTACGAGGGTTCACTGGTTCGGCTGCAGTGTGAGGTTGCCATCGCCGGAGAATAACAGGGGGTGTGGGTGAGCAGAGGGATGGCCTGGCCAACGGCGGGAGTAGTAGGGGGCGGTGAGGCCTCTGCGGCATCACAGCTGGCCACGGGAGGCAGGAGCATGTGGCACGACCGGTGCTGCTTTGGGCGGCTGGAGCACGAAAACCAGAGGTTGAAGAATCACTACAACCGTTGGATGGACATCGTATTGTCATTGGAGCTAGAATCGTTCATATTGACTAAGTTGACAAAGCCTTCCGTCCCCGTAAACTTAATAGGCCCACAAGTCAGCCTCCCACCAAGGTGAGTCCTAGCTAGCAGGGGGAGTATTCATTTTTTTGTGTGTAATAAGGAGGCATTTCCGGTGCGTCCGAGCTAACAGCGGGGGGAACGTTTTTTTGCAAAATACGAAGGCCCTTCCGGTGGGTCCCAGCTATTAGGTGGAGGAATCATTATTTTGCGCATAATAAGGAGGCATTTCCCTATGTGGGCCCTACTGTCAGCCTCTTCTGATGGATGTTGTTTGTTGACCATGTTGACCTCACCGCGTCGAGAGCACAAACGCGGTGGACGAGGGCGAGGCCCAGGAAGAGAACCACCCAGAGCTGGCGAAGCCACCGCAGCGGATGCCCACGCTGAGGGGAGAACGAGCGCTGACTGGTCGGCTGCGGGGTGAGGCTGACGTCACCAGAAAATAACAGGATGTGTGGGTGGTTAGAGGGATGGCCTGGCGGCAACACAACCAGCCACGGGAGGAGGGAGCAGGCAGTCCTGCCGGCGCTTGATTGGGCTGCTGGAGCAGGAAGATCAGAGATTGAAGAAGCACGGCGGCCATTGTCTGGACATCCAACAGTCACTGCTGTGTGTTGACTAAGTTGACAAATCCTTGCGTACGCGTCAAAAAAAATTAGGACAGCGTCATCGTCAACCTAGTAGTCCCAGAAGTCAGCCTCCAAATATGTGGAAAACAGCATACAGCCCATTAGCCATTATTTCAATAATTTACAGCCCATTTGCTAATTCTTAAGGATATTTGAAGCCCATATTCTTTTTATTAGCATTACAGACCATATATTCTGAGCATTGCTAAAAATTTCAACAAAATTTTGCATATTTCGATGGGGTCCGAACTCTTTTAATCACAAAATTTCGAGTGATGTTAAAAATAATTTTCAAAAAATTATATCAAAATAAAATTCAAAAAACAATTCTCCGCAAAAAAATGAATGAAATTTAGAATCTTAACTAGCAAGATGCCCGTTCGTTGCACGGAACATGAAGATGCATTTGTATGAGTAGTTTATTTTGTGGGAGAAAAGATGATATTTTAATGTAATTGCCAGTTCGCTTTGGTTTTTATAAGATTAGAGAGTAGAGAAATCCTGGAAAATGATATTTTAATGCAATTGCCGGTTGGCTTTGATTTAAAAATTTACAACCCATTTCTTACAACTTATAGCCCGTTTTCTGGGGAAGCCCATTTCTTACTACTTACATCCCTCCTCGTCTTGAAAGATTTGTAGCCCAGCAGGGCTAAGAAAAGCAAGTAGGCCTCGATTTTGGTATTCTCCCAAAAAAAGAACTGGGCTAGCCAACTTCAGAAAGAAAAAATATATCAACTGGGCTTGTCATGTGCTTAATAAAAGCGTAAGCGTGGGCTAGACGGGCCACAGCCCCCGCACAACGTGCAGTTGAGCTCCGTCTCTGAAACTGAAAAACAACTGGGCGAGTTGCTGGGTCCGTGGTGTAATCCGCTCGTTCTGTAATTTTCTCGTTTATTGACTACATTGACAATGGCATGGAACCTAGTTATCAAACAATTAGGAGGAAGTATTTTTTTGGTTTGTAATAACGAGGCACCTACTTGTGAAATGCAATGACCCAGGTGGGTCCCTACTGTTAGCCTCTCCATGTACAGTCATCTCCTGATTCCTCTAGGTTGTTGACCATGTTGACAACGCCAGACGGCAGCAGGCACAGCGAGCGAACCAAGGTGGAGAATGACGGCAAGGCCTTAGATGGGAACGAACAGCAGCCATGGAAGATGCGGCAGTGTAGTGGCAGGTGGAGGGGAGTACAAGGGAAACAACATGCAAGTCAAGCATACAAATGGTACAAAAAGCCCAAGGATTAATTGTTCATCAAATTTTAAGACAAAACCCCGATTGAGCATGACAGTAACATCTAACCCAACCACTCTTTTTTGCAGTCGCAAACAAATAGATCGGTCTGATCCATAAAATCAACATCCTGTGCAAAAAAAATATTTCAGGATGTCTACAACTTGTTGTAAATAGAAGTCGAGCACGTTTAGAAGCCCATTTGTCCACCTGAAACTTCTTTTTTTTCTGTTCAACATGTTCGTCCATGAGAAATCTCTTGCTGTAAAAATTAAGCCTCATGGACAATAGTAACCTCACATTCAACAGGAAGAATGTGACAAAGCTTCTGTTTGCCTGGTTGGATGCATAGCGTCCCATCATTATTGTCCTCAAATGAATGTCATGAGAACTGAGAAAATCCTTGTGCTTATTACGCCAATGATTGGTTATACGTTTTTCTCCATGTGGTTCTGCCTAAGTAGACATGAAGATTGAAAACAGTTAAGGTCTGGAAAAAAGTATGTCGAAAGAACGATAGCTGAACAGTTAATTCTAGTACAATATATACGGGCTTTCAATGTGCATGAAATCATCGCCTCTATGTATAAATTCTCCAGAGATCGAAAGCATCGCAGCAAGCCAATAATTATGTCCAGATCAAAACTATACATTCCGATATATATGATCTTGACAGAATCCAGCAGCATTGATAGGCTATCAATGGACGAACTCTTCATTGAGCATATAACATAATATTAGTACCCAAAGTGTACTCCAAGATGATATAAAACTTATGCGCACAAATGAAAAATGCAACATATGATTACAAATGTGTAGATGATATATACAGTACCTGAAAAAGTGAGGAGCCAAACACCAACTCCTTGTGATTATTAAACGTGTCATGAATTACACCCAAGGTCTCCAGTTTGGGCGCAGACACGAAAGTTGTTTCTGAAGGTGTATAACAATTATGAAGGAGCAACGTTTGACGTGAAGGGGCATCTTCGATGATGAGTTGATGTCCTTTAAAACAAATTCCAATGCTTTTAAGGTGAGGCGACTTTATTTGGAGACAAATGTTACCGGTTTCTATTCCCAAAACAATCAGCAAGCGCTCCAGGGCAGGGCAATTGGAGTGGATGATGTTGTGCAGTGAGGCCTCCGACAGATAAACCACCACAAGTGGAAGTTTTTTTAGCAGTGGAAGTCGAAGCATTTGTACCAGATCGTCTGGTAGATGGAACCGGGCGAAGGTGGTGGTGTGGAGAGAGGAGGAAAACCGCGAGATGGACAATGGTGGTGTGGGCATGAATTCTTGGTATGTTCGTGCTATAAAACTTTCGTGGTAATGGTAGAACTCAAACTGCTGGAGTTTTCTGAATTCAGGGGATGTCAGCCAAGCATCCACCTTGCCGGGTATGGACAGTAGGTAGCTTGTCGGGATGCATAGGCATTGAACGGGGCCCTGCTGGTGAGAAGAGACGATGGCTCTGAGGAGATCAAATTCAGGAAGGACAGATATCTGACGACAGTCGAGATTGAGGGGCGCGGTGCGCCATAGAGGCGCCACCGAGTTGAGAGGACTTGTGTGCAGCAGCAATCCTAGGTGGGGAGAAGCGAGATGATCTCCTCAAGGGTGACGCCCGGGAGATCACTGATGCGGTCCACTAGAGATTCTATCGGTTCCTCAGATCCGGGTGGGGGAGTTCGCCGCTTCTCCCCGCGCTACCGGGTGCAGGATCTACAACCAGCGTCGCCGCTGGCGGGAGCCTCATCTTCTTGGCACTGGGGCCAGCCGACTTCATTTTCCTTGTGGGCGTCGCGCCGAGCTCACGGGTTTGAGCAGAGTAGCCAGAGACGAGCCTAGTGGCAGTGCGAGTGGGGAAGAAGGAGGGCTGAGGATTTCTGTAAGTAGGCGGCTTCAAAAGCGCAGCAAAACCACTCGGAGTAAATTGCCTGTAATCAGGTTTTTGGATTGGATTGTTGAATATATGAGCAATTTAGTATGAGATTTAATCCGAATCAGCAGTAAATAGATCATGACGACAATTGCAAACATCAAAGTAATGATGCGGACTAAACCAGGAGGACAGAATCACATACTGTGCAGCCGGAGCAGAACCAATGTCGTTGATGTTGTCACTCATGTCGTTGATGAAGAGGTTACTGAGGTCGGGGAAGAAGGTTGTCGTTGAGGAAGTCGTCGCTGGCAGCAGTCACAGGAGTGTGCTCCCCAAAAACCTGATCGCCCCTCTCCCGTACAGGATCACGAAAGGTGGGGTTCGGAGGACTGTTGTCCCTTCTCGCGGTGCACGCCGGAAGGAGGGCTGGAGAAGAATTGCATGGCGGCACTAAGATCTAGAACGGTGCGAAACCATATGATACAACGGCGGCTAGGGTAGAGCATGTCACGTCGTTCGTGTGAGTATAATAGTAGGCCTTTGGCCCCCAAACCCCACGTCCAAGTCAATAATAGCTCAAAAAAGTCAATAATAGCCCCACCAAGGTTTGTCTCAAAAAAATGGAGTAATTAAGGCATCCATTAGTCCCTTTAGTATAAATACTATATCATTAATAATGGCCCCACCTTTTGTCTCACAAAGTATGTTGGAGTACAACCGGCTACACATTTACAATCCGCTTCTCTTCTCTCTCCTCTTCTCTCTACTTCAACTAAGAACAGATACTATATTTAAATCCTTATAGCCTGCTTATGTCATCTAATTTTAGTACTTGTTCTAAAGTTACTCTCCATTGTGTAGTTTGAAATGCCGGGCGTGCAGCGGGTGGTGCCCTCGATTGGCGTGCCGCTTCAACAGCGGAAGCAATGAGATGTCGCGTTGCCCTGACTTGCCATCAATGTGGAGCGGCGGGCTCAGCTGGCGCCGGGCGGGAAGCGCGCGCGGGAGGGGGTAGGGGTTTTTGTTGGGCCAAGAAGGTGAGAAGCCAACTTGGGATCGGTCCGGACGGGGAAATATCATGTGATCCCATACTCTGCATATGACACTAGTCTATGTTACTACTCCCTCCTTTCTGGTTTATAGAGATGTTTAGAGTAACATAGTAATACGTTACAGTATAAGTTACTCCCCACTATGACCAGCCTTGGCCTCTCCCAGTGCTCCACCATGTATAGCTGCTAAGCCTTCCACGTAGGCATGAAATATGATGTGGCACCAATAAACTAAGCACCTATGCATTGAAGACTTGAGTTACGAAGCCATTTAATGCACTTAGCACCTCATCTAAAGAGCATGGTTAATAGTATAGCCAGCTGCTGGCTATAAGCCAGTGCCATGTCATCTACAACCCATCTTATACTCCCTCCATTCCTAAATATTTGTCTTTCTAGAGATTTCAACAACTGACTACATACAGAGCAAAATGAGTGAATCTACACTCTAAAATGTGTCTATGTACATCCATATGTGGTAGTTCATTTGAAATCCTAAAAAGACAAATATTTAGGAACAGAGGGAGTAGTCAACATGTACAATAGTAGATCAAAAGAGTGTACTACTTTTTTATTATCTGGCCCACCTTTCATTCTCACAAAGTGCCTAGGAGCACGTGCTAGAGCTAGCTCTTCACCAAGAGCCCGCTTACCTTCTCTCTCCTCTTCTCTTTCCTCCAACTAAGCAGAAATATACTAGTTTATTCCTTATAGCCCGCTGACTCAACTCTATTGTACTATCTCTAAGCACATCTAAGCACTTACTAGCACCCCCTTGACCGTGTACCTTGACGGTGTACGTCACCTTGTGTCTCATAATTTTCCTCGGCATCATCTGAGTCCTAGAAGATCTCACCCACATCATCACTAGCATGCAGCCGCCTTGATAGACAACGTGCGCAGAAGGAGAAGAGGCAACTGGGGACACACCACCACCACGTCGTGGGCACTCTGTATGTGCCCATGTGCGTGCAGCGTGCGTGTTTTTCCATCAGTGCTAGCTCTAAGGCCGAGGCTGTGGTCGTCTTCGTCTCCGACTAGTAGTTGAGCAAGGACGACAAAGAGGTGCTGCAAGAGATGCGTATGCACCGTTGTGTGCGAGCTTCATCGTAGCACAACGAACCGGACGTCGCCGTGGATGGCGCACGCCTCCATGCAGCCGAGTGTGTGCGCATGCATGTGTTATTCACGTGCATTCTGCGGCCGAGTGTGTGTGCATGCACGTGTTGTGTATGTGTGTTGTGTGCTCCATGCTGTGCACGTATGTGCATGAGTTGGATCAGATGGAGTTAGTGCGTTGGCTTGTGTACATGTGTGGCTGCATGTGTCCTGTACATGCGTGGCTTGTTGAGTGGTTATCAATAATTCAATATAAAGTACTCCCTCCGTTCCTAAATATAAGTCTTTCTAGCCATTTCAAATAGACTACAACATACGGATGTATGTAGACTTATTTTAGAGTGTGGATTCACTCATTTCGTTTCGTATGTAGTCCCTTATTGAAATCTCTAAAAAGACTTATATTTGGGAACGGAGGGAGTATAAAACATCTTCAACTTAGCATCCTGATGTACCATTTCTAGTGGTTAGCGAAAAGTTCATGTTCTTTTATTTGTTTATAGGTGGGCAGGCGGCAAAGAACAGGGGAAAACGCGCAAGGTTCCTTGCAGACGCTCCACCGCGAGGTTCCTTGCTCCTTCTCGGTCGTCGGGAATCTATGCTCTTCAACTCTTTTCTTTTACGTGAGCTTTTGTTCATCCTTTTCCCAACACGCGAGACATCTAGCATCAAGGTGCATGTGTCATGCAAGAAAATGGAGATAATCAGATAAGCAGTGCATAAGTGAGTCATGCTGGAGGAAAAGCGGGGGGAAACCCTTTTTCGTAAGTGAGTCGTGCACTTCGATGGCACCTACGCAATATTTTTTCTCCTCTATGGCACGTGAATAGTGCACGTAATCAACGACGGAGCATGGGATGGTAGGAATAACATGGTCAGCCTTTTTTGGAGAGAGTACGTACTACTAGTAAATAACTTTGATGTGTCCCGTCAACTCGCAGAATTACGAGAAGCTTGATTACGCCTTCTCCCTCGCCAACATGTGCGCGGTGGCTCGCAGCACGAGGAGAAACTTTTGCTTACAAGCGGTGGACGTGCGGCAGTTCATTTGGTGTCAGATTGCCAGAAGCACTACTGTAGAACCATCAACTTCCGGAAGAGGCGAAGAGCCAAGCGCAAGGTCACCTACTAACCTTAGGCTAGGCGTAGTGGGAGTAACATAGGTAGGGGTAACTTCTTTTTTTTATTCTAGAAATGACCACACGCGAATATCCAGGTGCTGGTTACGTAGAACAAATTTCCTGGAGTCTGTGCTCAGCCCTCCTCTATCTCTCTTCTCAGCCAGCCAGCGGACGCGCGGAGCCCATCGTCTGTTTGCTCACATGCGGTCCCACATGTCACTGAAAATGCAAGAGGACCCACTGAACCTACACATCTTTCACCTCGACGTGCTGGTGATGAAAAACAAATCCAATAAAGATCTTTGGTGGATGCTTTTGGAGTTACTTAAGAGTAGTAAGATTCTATTTACAGTTTAACCCAAGATGCACATCACGTGGCTTCAACTACCACTCTATTTTCTTGCATGACACGACCTGGATGCTGGATGTCCCACTTGTCGGCAAAAGGAGGAAGAACCCGACTAAATCTTCGGTTGTGCTCTCGAATTAGAATAGTTGTGCTAACTTAAAAAAATATTGTGTACTCCCTCCGTTCCAAAATATTGACTTCCATTTGTCCAAAAATGGATGTACCTATATACTAAAACATATCTAGATACATCTATATTTTGACAAATAGAAGGCATTTATTGTGGAACGGAGGGAGTAGAATGGATGCAAGTTTTGGTATTGGAAGAAGAGTACATCCATATATTGATAGAGCATTGGAGTTGGCCTTACAAGTGGGACCGCAGTTGAGGAAACCTACTATCAGCAAACCCCCACCTCGCCCACCGCGCGATGGCTGAGTTAGAGAAATGATCAGGTTGAAGAGATTGCTCTAGCACGTACTCCAGAAATATGGTGTCAGATGGAAGTCGTGCTGGTGGCGTGTGTCGTACTCCTGGACGTGAATGCTTGTTCTGGCCCATGCCACCCTACTACTCCTACTACTTACTACTCCCTCCATTCCTAAATATAAGTCTTTGGAGGGACTTCACTATGAACCACATACAGATGTATGTAGATGCATTTTAGAGTGTAGATTCACTCATTTTGCTCCGTATGTAGTCCATAGTGAAATCTCAATAGAGACTTATATTTAGGAATGGGGGGAGTATATAGTACTAGTATCGAGGATTCGAGGTGCTGGTTACGTACAGTATGGCTACAGTAAAAACACCCGCCCAACGTGCGAAGCATGTGAAGCTAGTACAAATAGTGTACTACTATTGTTGATTGGCCTCATCCGATAACTTGTTGCAATGCACGTACAATTATGTATTCGGAAAATATTTTTTTGCCTTGTCGCACCACTCACTCAGAGAAGCGACTCGAAAGCCATTCATAAATTTAGTAAGTTTATCATAGGCATATCATTTTATTACATACAACAGGTCATCAACCCACATCGACAATGAGGATACATTATAAATACTAAAGTTTTCATCACACAACAAATAACAAGCAATGAAATGAACTTCAACTCAACCAATCCTCGGCGTTGGAAATGCTTGTTTTGAACCACAACTGATTCTCTGGGACGGGCCATCTATTGTCAATCTTGAGACCAACGCAGGATTGATCATCCAGGCTGAAGCGGCCTACTATATCAGTACTAGGGTAGGGAACCAGACAAATGTTTGAGGTATAGACACAGATGCTTCTCATAAATGGTACTAGCAGGTGGATCGCCTTTCACCATCATCGGATAGTTTTGTCCAAGGAAGAGCGAGTTTTGTCCAAGACTATCAATTCTGTACCAGGGAGAAGGAGTTGGCGCTAGCACACTAGTATCCATCCCGAATACCATGCAACGGGTGTTGGAATAGGTCCGGAGAGTACGACCATGGGAGACAACACGTGCTCCCTCAGTAGTAACAAACTTAGTGTGCTGTATACACACAAGAAGAGGTGATCCATCGGAATTAGTTGCTAGGCGCCACTGATTATATACGTTCTTCTCGTCCTCATGCTCGTGATCATCACCATCGTCATCTCCCCCTTGGTTATAAAAATTTTCAAGTATAGGTGGTGGAATGTTCACAGGACCTTGGAAACACAAGAAGAAGGTTAATTAGTAAAGGGAAACTTGCTAACCCGCATGCATGTGGATGAAACAATTACAGTTATGGTGGAAGACAAACGTACCAAAAGTATAAGGATTCCATGCAAAAACAGTGTCGCGAGTGGTGGCAGCAAACACAAGGCCCTCGTATTGAATTGCATCACAGTACACATCCGTGTATAGAAACTGATTTTTGAGCAATATCCATCTAGTCGAACCACGAAGGACGGCAACAAGCTTGTCAAAGATAGCAACGGCTTCATAGTTATTGTAATTCCAAGAGTGGTTGGGAACTCGACAAATTGCTATCTTCCATAGAAGACAGTCACCATGATCGTATTTGAACGTGCGTACAATACCGGTGTGCTCAAACTCTGGGCAGTCTGCTGAGATTTTTGGAAGTGGAACCCAGTCACGAGTGTACACATTCACAAGTTCCCACTCGCAGTTGGACCCAATGTAAACAACCCAATCTCCATTTGCGCCTGCCCAATCCTTGCCCTCAAGCGATGGCATCTTAACATCATACATGTCATTATCAAGCGGCATCAACTTGCACAAGGCAAGGCCTCCGTCGTCCCCGCGCCAGTAGTCATCAGGGTCACGGCGAAGAAGATAGGGGAGACAAACCGCTCCTTGACTCTTGGGTTCCTTGTAATGATGTTATTAGTTGAGTCGAGAATGGGCTTGAATGAACCTACCATGCTAGCCGAGGTGATGACGTTGCACTGATCAATGAGTTCCTCCACCACGTCATCTTTCAGATCGGGGCAAGAATAACAGGGTCGTTTCCGGCCTGTTCCCTCCTTGGAGAAGACGATCGAACAATGGTAGAAGAAAGGGTGAAGGGCTGAAGGAAAATGGAGGAGGGAGAGGAAGAGCGTGCGACAGCAGTTCCAAATCGAGAGGGAAAGGCAAAGAGTCGATGGACGGTTGCCAGTTTGCCATGGTTCATGAAGAGGCGCCCCGGCCTACACGTCCGTTTGTAAATACTAGTAGAAAAGGACTCGCCGTCGTCTCACTGATATGTTGGAACGGTACCACATGTCAACGAAACATGGTGTGTAATTCCTCGTGCAAAATGCGATCTGGCCGCGTTGTCCCGAGGTGCCGCATTAGTTTTTTTTTTGAAAGTTTGCCACATTAGTTATCGACCTTTAATTTTTTAACATGCAATCTGAATGGATAGCTCCTGTGGTCATCACACGTGAGTGGATATAGTGATGGTTGATTTGCCCTAGCAACTTATTACTGTGGGAATATGGGAGTACCAGCGGATTCAAGGAACAGAGAAATGATGGTTTCTTCGTCCGAGCAACTTACTGTGGCGAAGGTGGGGCTCTGTGATTTGACTACTCACTAGTCATTACTACTGCGGCGCAACGACCGGGGTGAATCTTTCCCTGAGGTTGTGTTGTGCACTCAATATTGTTGCATGGCAGGTGGAGCCGGATGAAGGATGTCCAACATGTCGGCGAAACGAAGTTGAATTGTTTCTGGCATTGCTATCAATCCTTCAGGATTTGTTTATATGTACAAATAATTTGGATGAATTTGTACTGTGATGCTATGAAGGTTTCAACTTTGGTTCTTGTAGAAAAAAAAGTTTTCAACTTAGGATTCATGTGTCTTGCCTCGAGATTATCTCGTTACAACATTCCATCAAATACAAATGAAACTACCATGGCTAATGCATCTCAATGGTTCGCAGATCAGCGCCAATATTCACATCACAACGGAAGACAATGTTGTGAGAAGGTATAATTGATCGATGTTGTTCGTAGGCATGGCTCCATTTCCTTGGCACAGTGTTCATTGCTTGGCAGCTAGTTTCACCCAGCTCTGTAGCCAAAAAATAGGTGTATGAAGGACACCACAATCCGATCATTTTGTGCAGCTCCACTAAAATCAAGCGGACCATCCCTGTTTGCAAAGATATCCAGTCAGTGTGATTACAATAATAGCGGAACTAGATGATGAAACATAACACACATAAATAGAAGCCGATCACCTCTACGATCTCTCTTTAGGACTAACTTCTTGTTGGAGAAGATTAGGCACGGAGTTGGATGAGGAGGATAGCAAAACCAATCTCCCTTTCCGCAGTCCCACAGAGATGTAAAAACGTTGCCCGTGTGACATTTTGGCGGAACTGCACAAAACACTCTTTAGAAAAGTGATTTGTGCAGTTCACCAAAAGGTCGCAATAGCAACGAGGTGAAAATGGATAGCCCTGTTTGCAAAAGGAGGTCGAAAGGAAACAATTACTGCCCAATAACACGAGTTGAAGACACATACGCCGACAAAAAAGAAGCATGTTCCATGTAATAAGGGGAAGATAGCACATGGTGGTTTCTCAAAAATGGTTTGAGGACGAGATTGCAAGATGGAAAGTACGCCGGCCGAGATACGATTTAAGCAAACAACTAAAGAAGATCCACATGCAGCAATGTGGGAAGATGGGCAGTGGAGCAAGGCCAGAGGAAGTTGTACCTGAGGGTCGTCGGGATGTTACTAGGAGGGCGCCGGCGGCTGGGATCTGCCCATACTGCGGCAGCAAGCAAGTGGCGAAGGCCCTACCGCGCCGGAGCTTGGTTAGAGAGAACGGCGGGTACCGCAGATCGGGAAATGCTGCCTCAACACCGTCGAACATAGAGACAATGCATATCCTCCCTTTCTGCCGGCGGACGGGATGCGGCCGGATCACTGACCAACACTGAGAGAGAGAGGCCACGGCGGCGTTGTGTGAGATGGTGTGACGAGAGACAACCCCATTTTTCCATTTTCCCCACGGCAATCGTTTTATATTCTATACGTGCCATTGAGGAATATATAACTTTATTTAATGCTAACGCGTCAAGTCGAACTTTGTTCCGTCTAGGCGTGGTACCCGACCCTCCTTCGAGTAAACAACCGCTAAACGCGTCAAATTATCACGTGGGCTGCCTTTTCGTACAGAAACAAACTCCACCGTGTACCCGCGCGGGTGTTGCCAGGAACGAGATGTGAGTACATGCGTCCTGCGTGCACTTCTTCTTTAGGTGCAGGTACGTACGTGGGTGGGTGTGAGAGAGATGGTTTGTGCAAAACAGAGGCAATGTGTTGATGATATCTCAATCAGAAAAACATAACATATGCAATGTCTGTGAAACGGAGTCATGGACGTGAGATATCGATAGAATTGAAAACAGGGATGAAGTGTGTGGATGCGCGATCGATAAAGAGTGCCATCGAATTTGTGTTTGCCCATGTCAAAGATACAGGGCGGCTGGCCTACTGGAATTTGAGAGGGCAGAGGTGTAGTTTTTCTTCGTGGCATGGATACCTACCTACAATGTTCGACTATCAGTGTGTGGGGGGAGGGGGGTAGAGACCGATCAACTAGTATATGTGTGGGGAAGGAGAGAGACCTAGCTATGTATTGAGGGAGATCGATCGACATCCATGGATATGTATAGCAGAGGAATAAGGTTGGGAAAAAGACAAAGGTAGAGCGTCGGAGGGTTGGTGGTGGAGTGGCGTCTCACAAATGGTGGGAGAGGCCTGCTAGACAAACGGTGGGTATGAGTGCAATATCAATAAGAGAGGGTGGGGGATGTCTGTCTGTCTATGCACATGCGTGTGAGTGACGGGTCGGGGGGTATTCAAGGATGATGAGGGGAGAAGATATGGTTGTCGTAAGCATATGTAAGATCAACCATCGTGTGTCCGAGAAAAGGAGAGGCATAACTAGTGAGGTAAGTGTATCGGTGCTTGGTGAAAACGAATTATAGTCGACCTGTCTATATGTAGGGAGATCGGTTCATATACACGCCCGCATGTGTTAGAAGCAAATAAGGTCCGGAGAGGCAGACAGGGGGAGAGGGTGTGGCTAGGAGGTGGTGCGAGAGGCCTACCATGTCGAGGGGGGAGGAGTGTGCGAGTATGTGATCAATGAAAAGAGGGGCGGGAGTGTGCACCTGCGTGGAATCGTATTGGACATAGGGGGGCATGGACGGTGAGAAGAGAAGAGGGGAAGTATATATATGTTTGTTGTAGGCACACTTGGCTAGAGAGGTATATCGACCGGTGTGGCCCGGAAAGAAGGAGTCGGGGGCCTACACACACCACTGGTGGACGTCCTAAAGAGAAATAATGAACGTGCGCGATGGAGGGGACGCTAAGGGTGGGTGAGAGGGGGCGGGCGTGTGCATGCATGATAGGAAGTTATCGCTAGCTAGCTACAAATAGAATAGGATCATGAAGGTGTAAAAGACGAACAAAGATCATGATTCATTACAAAAAAGTGGATACGGATACTTGAAGAAGATATCATAATGTAGAACATTGATTATAATTTGGGCTAATGTGTGGCTTTTGCAACACAAGTCTAAATACTTGTCATAATGTAGGGGGCGGGGCACTATACTTTGTGTGATAAACACGGTGTACATATGGAACATGGTTTAGATTATGAATATATAGTTAGTATATCAAATGTACTATTATTTGGAATCAACATCAAGTGTATTCAAAAAATAGAATTCGAGTTCATGTAGTACACATAGTTCATATCTATCTTATAGTAATCATGTGGTGTGTTATTAAGGTAATACACGAATGATGGTTGAAGTTGGCAACAATCATGATTGTAGATTCTTATTGAAATAGAGAAATGAATTCAAATTTAGTTCGAATTGCAGTGGTAGTATAGACATTTGGAATGCACTAAAATGTTGGTATGAGTAGGTTACATGCATTATACAGCAAGCGGAAAAATTTAATCGGACATAACATGGATTCATACTCCCTCCTTCCATCTATATAGGGCGTAATGAGATTTTTAAGACCGCCTTTGACTATTGACAAGATTAATAGTACATGACATCACAATGTGAAAATTATATCATTGAAAGAACCTTTCACAGACGAATTTAACGGTGTGCTTTGTGTAAGTTGCATGTCATATATTATTGCTCTAATATTTGGTCAAATTTAGCATCAAAAAATGCATTAGGCCCTATATAGATGGAAGGAGGGAGTAGCTTTAAATAGCATTTGTATAGTAAAACGGGGCAAGACTCTCTCTTTGTGTGGTGTGAATAGTTTTATTTTTTTCGTTTTCCTTTTGGTTGAGAGAAGTGCGAATTGATTTGGTACGTACAAGTACAATATTACTACACGTTAGGCTTGTCCCTAAAATTCAACCCGTGTCTTGTTATATCCCGAAAATTCAGATATCGTGCTCCCAAAACTGGCGCCTTCACAACCCGCGCCTTGCTATCCCGAAATTACAATGCGCGCGAAAACTCCCTCCAACTGCCAAATCCTGACACGCGAAATCCCCCTTCTAACCTTGAGCCGAAAGGGCCGCTAGTTCAAATCGGTGGGGGGTACTTTTGTAACACACCCTACATTTTGGACAAGCGCGTCCCTAAGTCATGCTTCACCACCTCCCATTGCCCCCTTTTCGCCATTCGAAATCCCAGGCCGCCATAACCTCTCTGCTCCAGCCGCTAAACCCCACCCTCCTTCGTCCGCCACCTCATGCTGCCCAGTCGAAGCCTCTTCCCCGACGACGTAGTCCACCGCAATAGCTCAACGTCCCTCATCCACCTCCCCGGATGAGGATTTGTCGTCCATCTCGTCGTCCCGCCGGTTCAGCCGTCCCGTCCTACACCTCCAATGAGCTGCTCCAACGATTGCCTCGTCTATCGCGGCTGCTCCATCCCCACATCGCTGCCTTAACCTGCTCCACCGGAACTGCAACATCCTCACCGACTCCTCGGACAAAGCCGAGGCCCACTCAGCGCCACCAAAGAGATTGTACACTCATCGCATCGCACCTTCTCCTTAACTCGACCTCCCGACAACGACGGTGCTCCATCCCGCACCCCCATGGAGCAGCTACCTTGAAGCCGGCACCGCGGGCGACATCTCCACGACGGCTCTCCCCCAGTGTGAGGCCCCTTCGACGATGGTGTCCATACCAGCCGGATCTGCTGCTGCTGCTTCGGCTCTCGCTCGCTCGTTCGTGCTACTGCTGCTCTGGCTCTCGCTCGATCGCTCGCTCGCCCAGCTACTACTGCTGCTCTCCCCCTCGCTCATGCTGCTGCTCTGCTCCGATTTAGCCACACTTTAGTCGACTGAATTGACTTTTGGGTCATTCGATTTTCAGGGGGGCTCGACGGAGTTAAGGAAGAACCACCCGTAGTGGGGACGGGGGCTCGCCGAAGAGGTACCCCACTATGTATCTTAGGGTTCAGGGTGGGGGAGGGGGGCCTAGAGGGCTGGCCGGGGCGGCGGTGGGGAGTAGTTTCGGGGCGGCGAGGCGGCGCTGGGGCCGGTGGTTCGGCCGGTGGTGGCTGGCGGCTCAGGGGGGTGTAGGTTGAAGATGAACTGCACGCCCTCCCTAAACTACATGTCAAGTGCCTCTCTGCTACCATTGCGTTCAGTTTCGACAGTAGCATTCAGATTCCATAGTAAATTTTAGTTTCGATAGTTAAGTTCAGAGTCAATAGTTTTTACCTCATCTGTTGTAGTCAGGTGGTTTTTGGGGATGTAAATTTTACATCCATTTTACATCATCTATTGGAGATGCTACTAGAATCGCACTTGAGATTGACGATGTTTGTCTCGTGCTGCTTCATCCTTGACGTCTTATGGCTCACCGGAGCTGCTCCAATGACAGAATGATCCATCACAACACAGCAGTGCCCTGGACACCGTTTACATATTCCTCAGATCTTTCTCCACACATCGGACAGCCACCTCTGCCTCAACTGCTTCAGCGACCAATCTAATTATTCATGCATTTTGTTGAAAGGAATGAAGCAAAACATCCACCTGGACCTACTTTTCAAAATCCTATGTATGAAAACAAGACCAAGTGCATTAGTGCGAGAATAACATTCTAACTGTACACGCTTCCATATGGTTTCACTTTATTTTGGCCATGTTTCTTTGCATTCCTCTGCTCTTCCAATTCCTGTAAACCAAACACCCAAGTTGACAGAAATCATGTGTTTACAAATGCTCTGTTTACCATGTGCATTTTCCTATCCTATTCCGGTGTTTTTCCTATCCCTGCGTTTTAAGAATCATGCAAGCCAAATGAGCCCTTACAGAATTACTTCAGTTACATGTACGTGTCGAAGGGAACTTTGTGTGGTTTGTCCTGCTCCTGTCATGACGTCGTCCTCCATCGACAGAAGCGTCTACCAAACCAGACATCACGACTCCTGACCGACTTTCGCCGCCTCAGATCTCCTTCCCTGCCGTCTGCACCAACCGTAACGGCATCACCATCATCGACTTAGCAGATGAACCTGAGGAGTACACGGGTCCACAGCAGAGGTTGCACTCTTTTGTTTCTGCTTATGTTATACATTGGTTAAACTTACCTGCTACTTTATCGTCCTGTTCAGCTCTTGGACTCCCAAGTCAGGTCCAAATTAATGTTCAAACTTGAGTTCTAAATTAGTTGTGGGGCACATATCGAGGCAGCAATGAATAGTATGTCTGTCTAATATCTAGTTCACCTAGGGTATGCCTATGTTGTTCATTTTGGGTGGGAAACAAATAGTAAAGCAATCATCATCTATATTTTTATTAATTTAAAACAATCATTAGCCTGCTATCATTATATTTGGATCCATCCACTGGTTGTTACCATCACTCTAAATTTCTGCATGCCTCTCCTTACATAATCTCACCATATTTTTTTCGTATGCATGTCAGATATTGTACACAGTCATGTTGAACATGTAGAGAAAAAGAGAAGAGTTTTGCGCGGCAATACAATGTCATGCAGACATCGCTCCATGGTGGGTTCAATGGCAAACCCTCCCCACCCCACTCCAGATTGTAATCCAGAGGAAGATATCTGTTTTGAGGCGGATTCAAACGCCGCTGACCACTCCTATTTACCCCCAAGGTGTTTGCTCTACCTTGGCATGATGATGTTAGTCATATCATGCATATGATGCCTTGCAGTGCCTACTTTTGACATCATATATGTCATCTGCTTAGTTTAGACATGTTCTGTAATGCCAGCTGTTTAGTTTCTATATCATATATGGGAATTATGCATTCTCATGTCTTTTAGCCAGCCATAATATATGTGAAATGTGCAATGCCATCCTGTTTAACCAGGCATCATATATTTGAATGATATCTTGCCCATCCTTTTCTTCATTACATTTCCATTTGTCGACAATGTTTGTACATTAAACTACTCTTCCTGTGAATCAGCCAATTGGGTGGGAGATGGAAAAATCTAGAGTGAAAACAAGGATTCAGAGCAGACAATGCTACCTGTCGAAGCAGATCTCTTGTTGGGTCCTGATAGCTCCTCAGAGATGGATTCAGAGACATATGACCAATCCTATTCCCCCACTGAGGTGTATGCTCTAACTTGGCACGGTTATACTACACATATCATGCATATGGTGTCTTGCGTTGCATAGTTTAGACATCATATACACAATATTCAACACCACGTTCTTAGTTCAGACATCATATCGAATGCCCTCTGTTTAGCATATAAATCACATATGTGAATTAAATGATGCGATCCTGATTACTTAGATAACATGTAGGTGAATTATGTCATGCGATCCTGTTTAGTTATTCATCATATCTTTGAATTATATTATGATATGCTATCCAGTTTAGATAGACATCATATATGTGAAATTATGTCATGCTATTCGTTTTAGTTAAACAATATACATGTCAACTATTTCATGCCCTCTTTTTTCCACACTATCTATTGCATCTGTCTCTCATACAATGTATGTACATTCAGTTATGTTTCCTGTTTATCAGCCATTTGAATTGGAGCAGGTGATGCCAGTATCTACCGGACTAAAAACACGATCTTCAAATAAAACAGTGCAACCTCTTGGTGGTGATAGCACCCCGGTTGTACATGCACAAGAACCAGCCCTACCACACATAATCCAAACTCTCGCAGATTGTACCCCTACTGCGATGGACAGAGAACCAGCTTCACCCAATCTAACCCCAACCCCAGCCGATAGTAACCCAGTTCCTGTTGACACAGCACCATATCCACCATAAAGCTCCCAAACAAGAGCAGTTAGTAAGGCAGCTCCAGTGCCCAAAGGGCCAGTACTATCACGGCGAACCCCAACTCCACCAGTTAGTACGCCGATTCCTATGGAGGAAGCACAACGAGCTAGTCGTAGTTTAGCATCTATCGCATTTGATGTTGTTAAATCGTATGTGCATATCTTCCCATCTTGGAAATATTATACTGAAGATGAAGGAAAATGCGAGTTCCAGGTGTTTGTCCAGGAGTTATGTGTAAGAAATGTTATTCATGGCAATTACTTTGCTTCGTCCCATACATCCTACCTCCATGATGGTTATAATACAACAAATTTTCCCATTTTTCTCTATAGAGAAGGACCGATTTGGAAACTCAGGATGAGGTAACCTGTGCTAATACCTCAGCTATCTTCAAGAATGCTTGGTGGCAGTATCGGAATTACCTGAAGAAAACGTACTTCACCGGCAAAGAAACTCATCAAATTCCCTTACGTTCTCCTGAGACACATTTACTGGACGATGACGGGGAACGCCTTGTTCTGTACTGGTCCCGAACCAAGAATGTGGTAAGGTCTATGAGCTCATTTTCTATTTTTAAGTATTATATTCTTGCATCTTATTGTACTCTGTTCATGTACAGCAAGTGCCTAAACCTGAAGAAAAATTGTTCTAATTTAAGATTCCATTGCTATCATAGTTCAAAAAAGAGCTAGGCGTTAATTGTGCGTTTTGCCACCGCCTTGCGCTTTACTGACCAAAGTGCATGCTTATGCATAGTTATGCACAGATTAAGCGTAGTTATGCGCAATGCGTTTTGCCAACGCCTAGAGCCTAGGCGCGCTTAAGCGCTCGCTTAGACGCGCCTTTTTAACTATGATTGCTTTGCTCTTGTATCACTATATTTACTCATACAAACTTATTTTTAAATTGAAGTATCCAATCGAAACTCCAATGGCACAGCAAGTATGTTCACGCATGTTTCTTTTTTAATAGGTTTTCTCTTATCAATAGCTCTGTTGATTTCAATTTCAATTGTGTATACAGTTAACTTTCATATCGTGCACATTACTAGCATCACAATAGAGCCAATAGTGTTGTTGTACATATAGACCCGTGGTACCCATCTGAAATCTTGTTGTGCCGTGTAGTTTCCCACGCTTTTTATTCTTTCACTGTTGCTTTGTCTTGAACTGATATGATTTGAACCGTGTCTCTATTTTGATTTGGCAAGACAATGCAGTGACCATAGGACATAGATATATGTTTGTTTGATGCTTTTATTATGTACTAGTAGTTGGCAATAGAAGACTTCGTAGTTTAATCCTGTCCACCTTACTAATGAACTAGTTCACCGAAATGAGTTTCATATACTAGTACATGCTAAACTTGTTATGTGTCTACTTGTTTCTTCTTTTAGAATGCTGGCAGAATATTGGGGAAGAGTGCCTTATTAAGCAATGGTAAAGGAAGTAATGCACATAAGGTTCAGGATAGTGACACATCCTTGTTGGTCTCCAACAAAGCTGAGAAAACAGCTAAGGAAGACTATCTTGAAGATAGCGAGACAACCCCAAAGTCCTGTCTTGGTTTAGTGTTCGAGTTACTAGCCACTACTGCTTGCACAAGCTATTCAAACTCACTGTCTGAATCAGTTCAGTTTCTTGAGTCTCAACTACAAGCTGAAGGACATCGATCAGCTATGCTGCAACAAGAAGCAGAAGGACTGCGGAAGTCCCTGGAGCATCCAGATGCATACTTTTTGGTGCAACAGCAAGCGTTGGAGGGTTTTAGCGCCAAATAGGACAAAGCTAATAAGCTTGCTAAGCTTATTGCCAGCATGGTGGATACCCAGGATAATGTTTCTTGAGCTCTTCTAAAGTTGTTTCAGTTATGCTCTTGTTTTGCTGCCGCGTTTATTTGCACTGGTGGCCAATTTTGACGGCCAGTGTATGTAATATGCTGCTTTGTTCCCTATATTTGCACTGGTGATGAACTTTGATGCCCAGTGGATGTAATATGTGTAATAGCGGTAATAGGCTACTGTTAATTGCTTGCTTATTTATTTCCTTATTGTCTTCTTTAGTTGTTTGCTTGTAGTCATTGCAGTTCTTTTTCTGTGTTTTTCTAGTGGCCACAATAGCCTATTTTGGTAACTAGGCCAAAATAATCATGCCAACACATGGACTGTTGTAACCATGGTCCTCCTGCAGGCCGTATGATCCATGGGCCTTCTTCCGGCCGTAGGATCCATTGTCCTTCTATACGGGCCGTAGGATCCATTGGCCTTCTAAACGAGCCTTAGGATTCATGGGCCTTCTATGGGCCGTAGGGTCCATGGGCCTTCTACGGGCCGTACGATCCATGGGCCTTCTACGGGTCGTACTATCCATGGGCCTCATACGGGCCGTAGGATCCATGGGCCTTCTACGGGGCGTATCATCATTTCGCCAATCATGAGCCTTACTATTCGTGGACCATAACGGGCCGTTAATAGGCCGTATTTGATAACTCTATGAAAACAGCCCAACGGGTATTTTTTGACATGAAAACGGCCCAACGTGTTAACGGTCCGCAAAGGGGCCGACTGTAATGACGGGCTGAATTTGGCCCACAAGCAGAAAATGACAGTAACAGGCCGTATGTAACCGAATGATGCAAATGAGCCCAAGAATCAATGGGCCCTGAGAAGGCCGAAAGATAACTTGGGCTGGAAGCGGCCCAATGGAATAACGGGCCGTTAATGGGTATAAAGTGATACACTGTTCATTACGGGCCAGTTTCACCATGGGTCGTTAATGGGCCAAGAGTTACAAAGGGCATGATATGGGCCGAAAGAAGTCATGGGCCACACATGGGCCGGAAGTTAAAATGGTCTGGAATCATATTGGACAGCCCAGATGACGCTACTGGGCCTAATTTGGAGAGGTCGTAATGGGCCCTGGGTTAGCAGGCTATAAATGGGCTATATGCGAACAGGCCGTTAACAGGCTTTCCGTGGCCGGCCCGCCACCTTTTGACCAAGTCAAATGGGCCATCCTTTTCATAGGAATGGGCCTCTGTTGGGCCGTGCCACGTGTCGCCGTATCATAGGCGCCTTTGGTCCAATGAGTGGATGACATCTGTCCCAACGGTGAGCCGACACGTGTTTCCTCCAGCCAATGATGATTTTACACGTGGAAAATCCCCATTGGTCGGGGCTCTTAACGGGTTATCGGATCCAAAACCGGACCCGATAGCTTAACGGTGTTCCGTTACGGTGGATGCCACGTGTCGGCCACCCTTGGCGAAAGCACTTCTGTGACGCGCGATTTATCGTCATGGAAGTGGACACTTCCGTGATGATAATTTTGGTAATGTCATGGAACACTTCTACGACAGCACGGGTATGACTATATTGATTCTGTCATAAAATCATCATCGATGTACATGCATGACAAAAAACGCGACCTATTGTGACAAACACGTATCATCACGGAAGTGTATTTTTTTGTAGTGGAGGACACCGTTGCTCCCGAGCATCTTCATGAGGTTGTAGGCCGGATGGGTCGCTGCCATAAACTGGGCCAAGGCGGGGTAGCCGAGGATGGCGTTGTACGGGAGGCTGATGTGGGCGATGTCGAAGTTGACCATCTCTGTGCAGAAGTTATCGTGGGTGCCGAAGGTCACAAGGAGGCGGATCTGCCCCAGAGAGCCGGAGGAACCGCCTCCGACGCCCGAGAAGAGCTTGCTGGGTTGGAGTCGTTCCAGCGGTACATGGAGGAGGCTGAAGGCCTCCACCGAGAGCACATTGAGGCCGGCACCACCGTCGATGAGGGTCCTGGTGATGGCCACCTGGCAGATGGTGGGTGTGCAAAGCATTGGGAGCGCCCCGAGCTGGCGGTGTTGACAGGGTGATCGTCCGAGTTGAAGGTCAGGTCGGCCTTCAGTGCCGCCCAACCCTAAGGAACTCCCTGCCGCGTGAGGGTGGCGCAGATCTGGTGGACGAACGGCTTGACATGGAGGGCCGAGGGTGGCGCTTGCGAGCCGCCTAGGAGACCTACGACGACCGGGGGCGCCGGCGCAGCATAGTTGGTGAGGAAGAGGTTGCGTAGCTCCTCCCAGGAGGCCACAAAAGATGTTGGCAGGTGGAGCAGCCAAACGCGCGGGACGTCGGTGAGGGCCATGCGAAACCAGTTGGCCATGACCTTGTCGTCGCCTCTGGCCTTGAGGACGGCCTTCTCGTATGCCAGCAGGAAAGCCAGCGGATTCGTCGCACCGTTGTAGCACGGCGGCATCTCTGGCTTGAACTTGTGCGGCCACTGCACCTGTCGTAAGGCGGGGGCCAAGGCTCAGAGCCCCCTGGCCCCAGCGCTAGCGTCGGCCATCGAAGCCGGTGGCGCGTTGTCCGCCATGAGGGCGAAGTGCGGTGTTGGTGGATAGCGGGTCGACGGAAGGGAGAGCTCTGGCACACCCCTACCTAGCGCGCCAACTATCGGATATCGGGTTCCGGCAAAACCTTTAAGGTTCGATTTTGGTGTCAAAACGGGCGTATCTCGGGTAGGGGGTCCCGAACTATGTGTCTAGGCGGATGGTAACAGGAGACGAGGGACACGATGTTTTTACCCAGGTTCGGGCCCTCTCGATGGAGGTAAAACCCTACTCCTGCTTGATTAATATTGATGATATGGGTAGTACAAGAGTAGATCTACCACGAGATCAGAGAGGCTAAACCCTAGAAGCTAGCCTATGGTATGATTGTTGTTCGTCCCACGGACTAAAACCCTCCGGTTTATATAGACACCAGAGAGGGCTAGGGTTACACAGAGTCGGTTACAATGGGAGGAGATCTACATATCCGCATCGCCAAGCTTGCCTTCCACGCCAAGGAAAGTCCCATCCGGACACGGGACGAAGTCTTCAATCTTGTATCTTCATAGTCCAGGAGTCCGGCCAAAGGTTATAGTCCGGCTGTCCGTACACCCCCTAATCCAGGACTCCCTCAGTAGCCCCCGAACCAGGCTTCAATGACGATGAGTCTGGCGCGCAGATTTGTCTTCGGCATTGCAAGGCGGGTTCTTCTCCAAATTCCATGTGCCTGTTGAATAGTGTCCGGCTTCTGGTGAATGTTGCGCTCCTTGGCTTCTGCGCCCAATAATGGCCATCTTCCACGTGTCAAACGAATTCGAAAAGCCAGGGTGTTTTTTCATTTACCCCCCTAGCTGTGCAAATGAGCCGCCTATAAAGAAGACGGGCATTTAGATCCGAATCACACCATCTTCCCTCCGCGAGCATTCATTGGAGCGCATTCGACAGAGATCCATTCCATCATGGCCAGTTGATACAGCTCCTCTTCCCGCCCTCCCCCAGCCCTCATCCTGGAGATTGGGAGAGATGTACTGTCCCACACAGCGAGCTAGTGGCGCTCCAAGCCAAGGGGTTTCTCCCCCCAGCCTACATGGTCCCGGTTCGAGCCGGGCTTGCCACCTATAATGGCGGAGAGCAAGCGGAGAGCGCCCACAATCCCTCCAAAGGAGAGCGGGTATGCCTTGTCCCTTATTTGATAAGAGGGCTCGGATTTCCATTTCATCCATTTCTCCGGGGGCTCCTGGAGTTCTACGGCCTCCAGTTGCACAACCTTACACCTGCCTCCATATTGCATATTGCGGGCTTCGTAGCCCTTTGCGAGCTATTTTTAGGCATCGAGGCCCATTTCGCGTTGTGGAAGAAGCTGTTTTGCCTTCTGCCCTGTTCTCAGGAGGCGTCGATATATCAAGTGGGCGGAGCCGAACTATGGCGCATCGCCGTGACCGGATATCTATCTGGAACCCCAAAGAAGGCGTCCGAAGACTGGTCTTCAGAATGGTTTTATATAGAAGATGTCCCCCTGCCGGACCCTGTTCGGATCGGCCTCCCTGAGTTCGATAATGCTCCTTGGAAGAAGCGCCTAAGCTGGCGTCCACGGAGCCCTCAGAAGGAAAATGACAAGGACGTCCTTTACCTGATGAGCCGGATAAGGTTGTTAGCTCATTCCGGACTGACCATGATCGGGGTCATGGCCACATGTATTATGCGGGGGTGTAGCCGCTTCAGTATAGAGGCCACCCGGTGTGGGATTTCAACGGGGAGGACGACGCCACCCGGTGCGGCCGTAAGGGGCCGGAATCGGTTGCCGCTCTAATAAAGATCTTGTCCACTTTGTACAAGGGAGAAGAGGAGGAATTCCTCCGCGTCAACCCACGGGATGGATTTTCTATGTACAATCCCCCAAGCTGGGTAGGCGGACACTTTCACTTGCCCATCCGTTTCATATTCCCATAGTTAAGTATTCAGTCTAACAATTTCAACGCAGGAGTTATGCCAGGTTGTAAAGGAGATAAACAGCCCTCCTCCACAACCAGAGGACCCGGAACAGTCCTCCGACCCGGACTCCCAAGAGGACCCAGACTTATCTGTGGAGCTGATCGATGGGGTGTTTCATCAATTGAGCAAGGACAACACCTTAGTGGCCATTACGGCCGATTATCCCAGACTACTTCCAGCCTCACAAGTAACCAAGACCGAAGTCCCACTACTTTTAAGATGATCCATCCGTGCTTATTTTTGATTACCGTAATACCAATGGCGTTTTTGCTGGGGAAGTCCTTGAGGCGGAGGGTCGAGCCTGTGGTGGCTAGCCAACAAGGGGCATCAAGGCCCGGCAGGCTGAAAAGAAGTGCGGTCCGGATTGAGACATCGGCGCAACGGTATGGCGTGCCATTTTATTCCCTGGTTTTATTGCCTTAAGGCATACTAACGCTTGTGCTCTCTTCAGAAAAAAGAGCGCTCGCCGGACTATATCCGGAGAGGTTGCCAATCGCGCCTCCACCAGCCAGGCTCCAAGGCTGGGTTCGGAAGCGGAGGCGAACACGAGGCGTGCACCGGATGCTCCTCCGACAGAGGATGCGGACGGGCTATCTGTCACCAATTTCGAGGTGGAGAGTGCCATGAACCACAGGCGTCGTCGGATAGTTCTTCGTGACGCTTGTTTCTCCCAAGAGGCATTGGATGCTTTCAATACGGGAGATGCGTACCTCCGTGCCGCTCAAAATGGTCTAGCCAGAGCCGCAGAGCAGTATGTAAAACACATACAGGTGAGAAAATTTGATGGTTATATATGTCCGTAGCCCCCGAGACTTGAAACAGTTAGAATAACTGATTTAAGGATCATTTGTTATGCAGGATCTTACATAAAAGAATACCCAACTGTCCCAGGAGCTGGAAGAGTGCAAAGCCCAACTTGAGGCCGCACTAGCCGCGGCAGGGGAGGCCAATGAGACCCCCTCTGGTAATATATGCTTCGTAAGATAAGTATGTTTGTGAAGTGCGACATGTGTGCAAATCTGACAATAACATTGCAGATGGCGCCGGAGTGGATCCGGACAAGCAACAACTCTTGCATCGGTTAAAGGCCGGCGAGAGCGTGCTTACGAGGGTGAGGCAAGAGAAGAATAATCTCCAAGATGCAAATACCCAGCTGGGCGAGGAACTAAAGGATGTTTGTGCTCAGCTGTCGGACTCCGTGAAGGAGAATCGGCGGCTTCGACGCGGCATTTTTAGTAAGTGCTTGAACAAACTTCGAAAAAAGAATTCGGCGAGGAAGTCAATTGACAGAGTTATGTCTGTAGGTATGCTGACAGGTCGTCCTGCGGAGGAAATGCCCGGTTCTACGGGTGACCTTCTTCCTGAGCTCTTACAACTGCATGAACAAGTTCGGCAGGTTATGCAAGGCATCGCCCAGACCTTGTGGCCATCCGTCTCCATGCCCGAAGGCCTTGGAGAGCTTGTCGAGAAGCTGAAGGGAGCGCGGTGGCGCTTTCAATTATGGAAGATATCGGCCTGCCGTCAAGGCGCCAGGGAGGCCTGGGCCATGGTGAAGACGCAGTACACGAAGGCTGACCCAAACCACATGGCCGAGGTCGGACCTGTGGGGCCCGATGGGAAGGAGATCCCTGTGAGTTTAGCGTACAGCCAGGTAGAGTTGGCCGCCAAATATTCCCAACAGGACTGTAAACTAGACAGCCTGTTGGATGGTATTGAAGAGGAATATACCCAGTCAAATTGACTATGTAATTTAAGATGACATGTAAAATGCCTTCTAGCCGGATTGTAGATCGTTTGTCATGGCGGACCTTTTCGCTTCAATCTCGGGACCCGATAATCCGGAGTGTGTTCGAATACCCTCTCGGTTATGTAAGAACCAGGGCATGCGTGGAGACCAGGCGTAGGGGTCATTAGTGCTTAAACAGACAAGTGCCCAACTAGTTATGTTATATTACATGGTTAGTAAGAAACATCTTCCAGGGAGAATAGTTCCGTTAGGGGTTCCTTTCCCTGGGAGGCATGCCCTAAAGTGCATGTCCGGACTGCGAAAAAAGCAGAAAAGCATCTGGGGGCGGATAAATAAACAAGTGGGAAATCATCTTTAGTTCACCGACCGAATATTCCCTTAAGAATGCTAGATTTCGGCTTCACCCAGTCTGAGGTACACATCCAGCTGACCCGGCAGTAACAATCGCAGAGGTGCTCCCTTTACTGCCTAGCCAAACAATCGGGAACGTAGGGGTAAGCACAGGAGCCAAGCAACCCAGCTTGAGCAAAACTTAAGTCATATCGATTCATATAATGGTCAATAAAAGGTACATGCGGAAGTGTGACACATGTGTTGGGCGTGAGGCCCGTATAAGCAAGCTTCTGTTAAAGAAGCCCCCAGGTATAATGAGCGCGGATAGCACGTCAATTGTTTGCGAACAAGGCGCGAACGAGCCCTTAAAGGCTGTAAGAGAAAAGGAGGGAGAGGGAGAGAAATATAAGACAGCTAATGTGTAAAAAATAGACAGAGGAAGGAGACGAACACACAGTCCGGCGCTAGGCGTAGTATCTTCGGAGACGGGCTGCGTTCCATGGGTTCGGCTCGAGTCGGTTATCCGATGCACCTCGCAGACGGTACGCTCCACCAGTCAGGACTTGGTCAATGATGAAGGGACCTTCCCATTTGGGCTTGAGTTTGTCCTTTTTCTTGTCCGGCAGGCGTAGAACTAACTCGCCAACGTTGTACGTTTTGGCCCGTACTTGTCTGCTTTGATATCTTTGAGCCTGCTGTTGATAGAATGCGGAACGGGCTTTTGCCACGTCACGCTCCTCCTCCAAGGCGTCCAAACTGTCCTACCAATCGAGTTCGGCTTCTCTTTCTTCGTACATGCGCACGCGAGGTGAGTCATGAATTATGTCGCAGGGCAGAACTACCTCTGCGCCGTATACCATAAAAAATGGTGTGAATCCGGTGGTGCGATTCGGCGTGGTCCGCAGCCCCCAGAGTACGGAGTCGAGCTCCTCTACCTAGTGCGTATTAGATTCCTTGAGGGACCGCACTAACCTGGGTTTGATGCCGCTCATGATTAGACCATTTGCTCGCTCGACTTGACCGTTAGTTTGTGGGTGATAGACTGAAGCATAGTCGAGCTTGAGGCCCATGTTTTTGCACCAGAGTTTGACCTCGCCGGCCGTAAAGTTAGTGCCGTTATCAGTTATGATGTTGTGGGGGACGTCATAATGGTGTACGACCCCTAATATGAAGTCTATCACCGGTCCGGATTCGGCCGTCTTAACAGGCTTGGCCTCTATCCATTTGGTGAATTTGTCCACCATGACCAGTAGGTATTTTTGCTTGTGGGTTCCTCCTTTAAGGGGTCCAACCATGTCAAGCCCCCAGACCGCGAAGGGCCAGGTGATGGGTATAGTTTGGAGGGCGGTGGGTGGCATATGGCTTTGGTTAGCAAAGAGTTGGAAACCGACGCATCGTTGGACAAAGTCCTGAGCATCTGCCTGGGCCGTCGGCCAATAAAATCCTGTACGGAAGGCCTTGCTTACAAGGGCCCGGGCTGCGGCATGGTGCCCGCCGAGTCCGGCATGAATTTCAGCCAGAAGATTCCGCCCTTCCTCTTCGGAGATACACCTTTGAAGGACTCCGGTGGTGCTTTTCTTATAAAGCTCTCCTTCATGGACTTTATAGGCTTTAGATTGCCGCACTATGCAGCGTGCCTCGTTTTGGTCCTCGGGATGTTCGTGCCTAGTTAGGTAGGCTAGGAATGGTTCTGTCCACGGGGCAATGACTGCCATTATTATGTGGGCTGAGGATGTTACCTCGTTGGCAGAGCCTCCCATTGTGTCAGAATGTTCGGTGTCGGGCGGTGCGGTTGGGTCCGTCCTGTTATTTCCGGATTCCCCTTCCCATGATACGGATGGCTTGAATAGCCTCTCCAAGAAAATGTTGGGGGGGACTGGATCGCGCTTTGCGCTGATGCGTGCCAAGACATCTGCTGCCTGATTGTTTTCCCGGGCTATATTATGAAATTCGAGCCCCTCGAACCGAGCTGACATTTTTAGGACGGCGTTGCGATAAGCTGCCATTTTTGGATCCTTGGCATCAAAGTCTCCGTTTATTTGGGATATCACGAGGTTCGAATCCCCACGCACCTCTAGGCGTTGGATGCCCATGGAGACTGCCATCCGGAGACCATGTAGAAGGGCCTCGTATTCGGCTGCGTTCTTGGAGTCCGTATACATTATCTGGAGTACGTATTGAACTGTATCTCTTGCTGGGGACGTCAAGACAACGCCAGCCCCCAGACCAGCTAACATTTTGGAGCCGTCGAAGTGCATGATCCAGTTGGAATATGTGCCGTACTCTTTAGGGAGTTCGGCTTCAGTCCATTCGGCGACGAAGTCAGCCAAAACTTGCGACTTGATAGCTTGTTGTGGCTTGTAGGTTATGTCGAATGGGAGGAGCTCAATGGCCCATTTAGCAATCCGACCCATCGCGTCGCGGTTGTTTAAAATATCGTTAAGAGGTACTTCGGAGGCTACTGTTATCGAACACTCTTGAAAGTAGTGTCGCAGCTTCCGGGATGCCATAAACACCGCGTACGCTATCTTTTGATAATGCGGGTACCGTGACTTGCATGGAGTGAGGACAGTGGACACATAGTAAACTAGTTTTTGAAGGGGGGATTTGTGTCCGTCCATTTCTCGTTCGATGACGAGCACTGCGCTTACAACTTGATAAGTAGCTGCAATGTATAATAGCATTGGTTCACCGATGTTAGGCGCGGCCAGGACCAGGTTTGTTGCCACTATGGCTTTTATTTCTTCGAGTCCGGCCATGGCGGCATCCGTCCACTCGAAGTGTTCGGTGCGCCGGAGGAGGCGATAAAGGGGTAATGCCTTTTCTCCCAAGCGGGAGATAAAGCGGCTTAGAGCCGCCATGCATCCACTCAATTTTTGTATTTGTTTGAGGTCCTTTGGAATATCCAGTTGTGACAATCTTGGATCTTGTCTGGGTTTGCTTCAATTCCTCTACCGGATACAATGAAGCCCAAGAGTTTTCCGGCTAGTACGCCGAAAACGCATTTTTTGGGTTAAGCTTGATGTCATATGTTCGGAGGTTATCGAATGTGAGCCTCAAGTCGTCTACTAGAGTTTCGACATGCTTGGTTTTGACGACCACGTCATCTACGTATGCTTCCACTGTTTTGCCGATCTGGTTTGCTAGACATGTCTGAATCATGCGCTGATATGTTGCGCCGGCGTTTTTGAGCCCGAAGGGCATTGTGTTGAAGTAGAATGGCCCGTATGGGGTGATGAATGCCGTTGCGGCTTGGTCTGACTCTGCCATCTTAATTTGATGGTAGCCGGAGTATGCATCGAGGAAACACAATGAATCGTGTCCTGCGGTAGCGTCGATAATTTGATCGATGCGGGGGAGGGGGAAGGGATCCTATGGGCAAGCCTTGTTGAGGTCCTTGAAATCGACGCATAGGCCCCAGGATTTGTCCTTCTTTGGTACCATCACCAGGTTTGCTAGCTAGTCTGGGTGTTTTATATCTCAGATGAATCCGGCCTCCAGTAGTTTGGCTAGCTCCTCTCCCATGGTTTGTCTCTTAGGTTCGGAGAAACGCCGAAGAGCCTGCTTGACAGGCTTGAATCCTTTTAGGATGTTTAGGCTGTGCTCGGCCAGCCTGCGTGGGATTCCTGGCATGTCTGAAGGGTGCCAGGCAAAAATGTCCCAATTTTCGCGTAGGAATTCTCATAGTGCAGCGTCTACATCAGGGTTTAATTGCGCCCCGATGGAGGCCGTTTTTGTAGGGTCCGTTGGATGGACTTGGAATTTGACTATTTCGTCCGCCGGTTTAAAGGAGGTGGACTTGGATCTTTTATCGAGTATCAAGTCATCCCTGTTCACCATGGAGCACAGCGCAGTCAGTTCCTCGGTCGCTAGGGCTTCGGATAGTGCCTCAAGGGCCAGTGCGGCTATCTTATTTTCGATGTGGAGTGCTATGTTCGGGTCACTAGCAAGAGTGATGATTCCGTTGGGTCTGGGCATCTTGAGCTTCATGTACCCGTAATGGGGTATAGCTTGAAAATTTGTGAATGCCTCTCGCCCTAATAGAGCGTGGTATCCGCTGCTGAACGGGGCCACTTGAAACGTGACCTCCTCGGACCTGTAATTATCCAGCATGCCGAACACCACATCCAGTGTGATTTTTCCTGTACAGCACGCTTCCCGACTGGGGATTATTCCTCTAAAGGTTGTGTTGCTTCGCTCAATGCGGCTCCAGTCTATTTCCATTTTTCGAAGGGTTTCCTCGTAAATGAGGTTCAATCCGCTGCCACCGTCCATGAGTACCTTGGTAAGGTGAAAGCCGTCCACTATTGGACAGAGGACCAATGCGGCTGGTGCTCGGGCTGTTTAGAATTTAGGTTCATCACTGGCATTAAAGGTAATAGCCGTGTCACTCCATGGGTTTATTGTTGCTACTTGGTAGACTTTGGCAAGGCTGCGGAGTGTTCGTTTCCGCATATTAATTGATGCGAAAGTCTCGAAGACTGTTAATACCGTAGTATCCCTGGGCTAGTGCTCTGTGAATTCTGGAGTTAGAAGCTCCTCGCCACTTCTGGCCACCTGCCGGAGTATCCAACATGCTCTAAGGCTATGAGTTAGTGTGGCGCCCTCTGTGCTATGAATTTTACAGGGTCCATTGAGCCATCCTTCCAGTACGGTTCCATGCCCTATAGAGGGTTTTTGCTTTTTGGTCTTTGACCCCGGTGCCTGGCGATAATGCACCTTTTTATTTCGGACTGGGGTTGTATTCAGGGCAGGATTGTCCCAAAATTTTATTTTGGTTTTCCAGGCACTTTCCATCGCACAGTACTTTCGTACTATGGATGCCAAGTCGGCGAAGCGTGTAATTTCATGGCGACTTATGGCGTTGAGGATTCTGTTGTCCATGCAATTATTGCAGAAGAATGAAATTGCATCCTCCTCGTGGCAGTCCTCTATCTTGTTCATAACCAGGAGGAATCTGGCCCAGTAATGATGTACTATTTCAGCGGGCTCTTGCCGAATTTGGGATAGATCCCTTATATTTGGGTGGGCGGGTGGAATTAAATTCGGAACCTCGCCCAATGAATCTAGCCCTCTACCTGACTTTAGGCTCAGGGCTTGAGTGACGTCCTCCCCTCCGCGGGTATCCGGCTTGGAGGGATCGGGAATCCGGACATAACTAGTCCTTAAGATAGATGAAGGCTTGCCGCATTGTTCCTCCACCACTGCAACATGGTGGGTGACCTGGGGAGAGTTAATCTCTCTCGGATCGGGTTTAAGCCCAACCCGATCGTAGTCTGTAGCGACTCCCAGGGCGGCGATGCGATCCAAGAGCTCGTTTAAGGAAGAGAGCTCCATCGGATCTAACTGCTTGGCGAGTTTCGAGTTGACGTGGAGATTGCTTTCGATGACCTGAGAAGTCATCGTCGGCGTGGCGGCCGAATAGGCAGTCATAAGAAAACCGCCTAGCCGGAGAGTTTGGCCGATAGCCAAAGCTCCTTTAGCAACAGTGCCGTCTTTAAAGACGGGATGAGGCATCCTTCCTGATGGCGACGGCACAGCGGAACTCTCAATGAAAGCACCAATGTCGGTGTCAAAACCGGCAGATCTCGGGTAGGGGGTCCCGAACTGTGCATCTAGGCGGATGGTAATAGGAGACGAGGGACACGACGTTTTTACCCAGGTTCGGGCCCTCTCGATGGAGGTAAAACCCTACTCTTGCTTGATTAATATTGATGATATGGGTAGTACAAGAGTAGATCTACCACGAGAACAGAGAGGCTAAACCCTAGAAGCTAGCCTATGGTATGATTGTTGTTCGTCCCACGGACTAAAACCCTCTGGTTTATATAGACACCGGAGAGGGCTAGGGTTACATAGAGTCGGTTACAATGGGAGGAGATCTACATATCTGTATCGCCAAGCTTGCCTTCCACGCCAAGGAAAGTCCCATCCGGACACGGGACGAAGTCTTCAATCTTGTATCTTCATAGTCCAGGAGTGCGGCCAAAGGTTATAGTCTGGCTGTCCGTACACCCCCTAATCTAGGACTCCCTCATTCGAACTCTGGGGTGCACACAAAGATCTTCTCCCTGTCGAAACACGCCCAAAACATCGCCACGATTCTAAGCTAGCACGATGAACAACACAAGAGACACAAGATTTATACATGTTTGTGCCCCCATCGTGGTGTAATACCCTACTCATGTGTGTGGTGTGGTGGATTGCCTCTTGGGCTGATGATGAACAGTACAGAGGAAGAACAGCCTCGCGAGGGGTGTTCTTGTGGTGGTGTGCTTGGAGAGGAATTGATTCATCTCTGTTGGCCCTAGATGAGGTCATCTCTCTATTGTGGTGGCTATCTCTATATATAGAGGCCCTGGTCCTCTCCCCAAATATTGAGCGGAAAGGGAGCCAACAACGGCCATTTTCAAGGGGAACATCTAGTACAAGTTATCCTGACTAAAGTTGGTCTTCGGCTGCCAAAGGCACTGGCGATGACATCGTCTTGGACTCCACGGTGACCTCTGTCCTGCCGCTCTGCTGGTCTTGGTCTTGTTGCACCGATATGAAAACCTTAGCTTGAGACCTGGGTACCCCGCGCATGCGCTTGCCCCCTTTGCACCAAAGAGGAAACGAGGACACTGCGCGCCTGGCACCCGCCTGGTCTTGATCGTCATGGCTTGCGTCACGAGCACCTCGCGAGGTACCCCTTGCCTTGATCTCTCCGCCTCCTCGTGAGCCTACCTGGTGGGGATGCCCCTGAGGAGGCCTTGCATCGTCCACCCCGCGAGGCTTGGCCCCTCGCGAGGGTCTTGAACTTGGGTTGATGAAGACGGGTTGTATTGGGCCACTGCTGAGCCACGCTGCAGGCCACAGGCAGGCAAGTCTGGGGACCCCCGTTCCTAGGACACCGACAGTTACTATCCTTTACCACACTTGTGCTTCAAAGTAGCACCATATTTTTCATATGGAGAGTCTCATATGTTGTCACTTTCACATACTAGTGGGAATATTTCATTATAGGATTAGATGCACACCCACTTAGTTTTCATATGGAGCTTTCATAGCTCTTAGTGCATTCGTTGCATGGCAATCCCTACTCCTTGCATTGATATCAATTGATGGGCATCTCCATAGCCCGTTGGTTAGTGGCATTGATGTGGGACTTTCTTACTTTCTTGTCTTCTCTATATTTAACCCTATCATCATACTCTATTCCACCCGTAGTGCTATATCCATGGCTCGCACTCATGTATTGCGTGAGGGTTGAAAAGGCTGAAGCATGTTAAAAAGTATGAACCAATTGCTTGGCTGACATCGGGGTAGTACATGATCTATACTTTGTGTTAAGAAGAGAGAGCATGACAAGGCTATATGATTTTGTAGGGATAACGTTCTTTAGCGTTGATATTCTAAAAGACATGATTGTTTGTTGGGATGCCTGAGTATTGATGTCTTTATGTCAAATTATAAACTATTGCTTTGAATCACTTATGTCTTAATATTCATGTCATGACTAGATATATGATAAAGTTTATGCTAGGTAGCATTCCACATCAAAATTATTGTTTTTATCATTTACCTGCTCAAGGACGAGCAGTAATTAAGCTTGGGGATGCTGATACATCTCTGTGGTATCTATAATTTTTTATTGTTTCATGCCAATATTATACAACTTTCACATACTTTTGGCAACTTTTTATATGATTTATTTGGACTAACTTACTTATCTAGTGCCCAGTGCCAGTTCATGTTTGTTGCATGTTTTTGTTTCGCACAAAATCCATATCAAACAAAGTGCAAATGCAATAAAAATCTACGGAGAATCATTTTGGAATAATTGTGATTTTTAGGAGGTGGAATCAACGTAAACGGAGGCTCGAGGACACCACAACCCACCAGGGCCCAGGCGTGCCCTGGTGTATCGTGAACTCCACGAACATAGGTTGGAGATTGAGCGAGTCCTGGATTAGGGGGTATCCGGACAACCGGACTATATACTTTGGTCGGACTATTGGACCGTGAAGATACAAGACTCAAGACTTCGTCATGTGTCCGGATGGGACTCTCCTTTGCGTGGAAGACAAGCTTGGCGATCCGGATATTATATTTCCTTCTTTGTAACCGACTCCATGTAAACCCTAGCCCCCTCCGGTATCTATATAAACCGGAGGGTTTAGTCCTTAGAGGGAGAATCATAATCATCATAGGCTAGCTCCTAGGGTTTAGCCTCTACGATCTCGTGGTAGATCAACTCTTGTACCACTCATATCATCAATATCAAGCAAGAAGGAAGTAGGGTTTTACCTCCATCAAGAGGGCCCGAACCTGGGTAAAACATCGTGTCCCTTGCCTCCTGTTACCATTAGCCTTAGATGCACAGATCGGGACACCCTACCCGAGATCCGTCGGTTTTGACACCGACGTTGGTGCTTTCATTGAGAGTTCCTCTGTCTCGTCGATGTAAGGCTCGATGGCTCCTTCAATCATCAACAACAACGCGGTCCAGGGTGAGACCTTTCTCCCCGGACAGATATTCGTGTTCAGTGGCTTTGCACTGCGGGCCAATTCGCTTGGCCATCTGGAGCAGATCGACAGCTACGCCCCTGGCCATCAGGTCAGGTTCGGAAACTTGAATTACACAGCCAATACGAGGACTTGATCTTCAACGGATTCAGGCCTACGCCAGGAGCGCCAAACAGCCATGATGAGCACGGCTTAGACCTGCTGTCGGACAAGATACAGCACCTGCAGGAGCCACGGACCTAAATCCAGGGCACATTGCGTCACCCGAGGATGGTTGGATGGACCCCGCCCCAGAGGCAGCACACTCATCGGCGGCAGAGCCGAACACAGACTTCACCCCCAAGGAAGCCTGCGACACCGGACCCCCAGACTCGTGTCCAGATCAAGGTTCCAGTCCGCGCACCCCTGAGCCCGCCGAATCTGGTTGGGCTCCGGTAATGGAGTTCACCACTGCGGACATTTTCCAGCACTCGCCCTTTGGCGGCATGCTAAAATCGTTAAAGTCTCTCTCTTTGTCAAGAGACTCTTTGTCGAACTATGTATGGCTCGAGTGGGAAGCTGGTGACGAGGGAATTCGTTGCCCACCCACCACCCACTTCATAGCCACGGTCGATGATTTGATCGACGTGCTTGATTTCGTCTCCGAAAACATCGACGGTGTGGACGACATTGTAGGAGAAGAACAGGAACCACTGCCCACGGGGCGATGGACAGCCACCTCCTCATATGATATATATGGTGGACACTTCGAAAGAAACCAATGGCGACAAGGCAATGGAGGATAACCCCTCCAGGAAGAAGGCAAAGTATGAACGTCATCATCGCCGCCCCAAGCCCCGCCACAACAATACCGGCACAGCAGTCAAAAACAATCCAGAAGGTGCCGAAGATGAATACAATCCCGATCAGCCTGCCTTCGAGCAGGCCGGACAAGCGACGGATGGATACTTGGAGAGGGACAACTACGCGCCCCCCTCCAAAGACGAGGTGAGCCTCGGCGACGATGAATTCAGCGTGCCTGGGGATCCCGCAGAATAGATTCGCTTTAAGCGACGGCTTATGGCCATAGCAAAAAGCATGCAAAAGTAGCAACATCAACTCAAAGCCGACCAAGATTTGCTCATAGACAGATGGACTAAGGTCCTGGCAATCGAGGAATACGGACTCGACCGCCCCGCCAAAGGGCACACACGGCACAGTTTGCTACTTCAGCCTAAGAAGGAGAACCTAAAGCCCACACCCCGACGTCAATATACCACGGTCCGGAAAAATACACAGGAAACACAAGGCAGCATCCACAAACCTCGACGCAATTGTCATAAGCGTCAGGTCAAGGAAATTGATATCGGATTCAGCGGCCCCCAGTCCGGTCAGCAGAAAAAGTGCAGCTCAAGCCCATCCGGCCCAAGCAGCATACTCGATCAACCATGTGAAATTCATGGTACCCCTAGAAGGGCGGCTAAGCATACCAACAGAGAATGTCGGATCCTCAAAACAAAACGGCAGGTCACATACCAGAAACAATGAAAGGAGCTTTCAAACAACGAAAGACCAATCAAACATGGCGAAGTCAAAAGAAGATCCTCCATAGTACGAAAATACGACCGATCTTCTCTGATCACATCGACCGTCCGGACAGCATCAACCATAGCAATTGCACTCACTATCGATCCAATAGTTTGTGGGCTCCATCTCACACGAGCCCCCACGGGCATAAAACTATCAATAACATCTTCTAAAAGATGCCAGGTGCGAGGCCAAGTTCTGGAGGCCCACCATGCTAGTGATCGTCTTCGAACCACCAAACAAATACCAAGCCGAAGACTAGATCTTCGGCATTGTCCACTTATATAGTAACTACCACATACTATCGGGACGAACCACGTTGGCTAGATTCAACGGGGTACAACTCTAGGCCAGTCCCACGTGACATAGTCACAATTATGGGCAAGGCTGAACCCCACCCTTAGGGTGGAGATCATATAGGTGCTGGAATAGCGAGTCGTGCTCGTTTATCAAATTTTGATTCAACAGCCAACTACCCGGACACCAACTGAGGAGTCCGAGTTACTTTATGGCATGATAGCCTGGTTCAGCCAGGCTCCGATCAGGCACCCGCGGTTCAACCACACCATGACATACAGCTGCCTTTAAGCATTTGTCTTTACAGACTGACTTTGGCGCAGAACAGGACTGGCAACGTGGAATCAGCTCGGACGCACAAGGCGGGAACACATAAGTAAATCCCCCCCCCCCAAAAAGGAGACAGTCCGGATACACTTCGGATCCACACACAGCCTCCTCTAGTCCAGCCACGACAGGTTCTGCCAAAACAACTCTTTTCATAAGCATAAATCGTACTCATATGCATAGACACGTCACCCTACTACAATGTGTAGACTTAAATAACACTTACCGACCGTCGTTCCTCATTGACGCCTTTTTTGTCTTAAACGACACCCGTGCATTGTGTTATGCCCCACTATGCCAGGGGCTTCATAGTACTAATAATATGGCAACAAAGTCCGGCCACCTTCTTGGTCGCTCGGCACTCCAAACTTATAGCACTATATGCATTAGCTCCGAATCATGTCTTGGGTCAGTGGTTGGGTTTGCCCGGCTCCCATGTTTTGGTACCTTATGTTCCGCTCTATCGGCTAAGGTAGCGCTGGGAGAACTACTGCGATTGTGTCCCGGTTCTTCCGGACGAGCACCTCAGTAGAGAAAGCCGAAAACTGACTGTCATGATAAAACGAGAGCTGGTCAGCTGTTCGAGACGTTGTAAAATCCTTAAAGATTTATTCCGTATAATGCCATTATAAATGCAAAGTGTGATGGATCGGTCTTCCGATCAGGCATCGATAGAGCCCCTAGTACGGTCTTCCGAATACCAGGGGCTGCGCCCACCATACTCGAATTCCTATGACTAAGTGAGAGTGATAAAGCCCTATAGTCTGATTGTCTGGTTCGTGGTGAGGAACACCTCCTTAAAAGGACCCAAGAATGGGATAAAGAGTGTTCAGGTATGTCCGAACACTCCCGTACTTTTTACGTGGGGCAGAAGCCGATGACTGGCCAACTCTCAGGATTTATATACACTAAACAGCCGAAAAGGAAGAACAAACATTCACTTAAACAGGCAATAAATAATAAACAGTGCCATTATCCCGCATTACAAAGGATGGTATAACTGCCTTCGGGGAAATATAGTGTCTTCGGTACACTGATCCGCCACAAGACGGGCTCCTTTCAGGACACCTTCATAGTATAACTCGGGCTTGTGATGCTCCTTACCCTCCGGTGGTCCCTCAGTCATCAGCTTCTCAGCATCAAGCTTCCCTCAGTGCACCTTCGCACGGGCAAACGCCATGCATGCACCCTCTATGCAAACAGATCGCTTAATGACATCGAGTCGAGGGCAAGCACCAACAATCCGCTTCATGAGTCCGAAGTAACTGCTCGGAATTGGCTCCGCGGGCCACAGCCGAACAACCAAGTCCTTCATGGCTAGTTCGGCCGCCTAGTGCAGTTCGACCAGCTACTTCAGCTAATCGATAAAGGGCACCAGATAATTCGTCTCCAAATATTGCGACCAGAAATGCTTATCCGCAGACTTCTTCTCCTCAGTCCAGTAGAATTGGGCAGCATCTGATATGCTGCATGGCAGATCTACAAACGCCCCTGGAGAAACAAGAATTTAGCTTGTTGCTTAGAGTTCCTCCCATTACTATGCAAAAATGGCCTTGAGTACAAAAGGCCTTACCAGCCGCAACCTTCCGGGCCTCCTGAATATCCTTCAAAGCACCTCGGGCTTCTTCCCGAGCATCCTCTACGGCTTGGAGAGCTTGGGAGAGTTCGGATTCTCTCCCTACTAGACTTTGCTCCAAGGCCTCGCTTTTCTTCACGACCTCCTGGAGCACTCGCTCAGCTTCAATGACCCTGGCCTCGTGCTTCTCACGAAGAGCCTGTTTGGCGGTGGCCTTACTGTCGGCTTCGGCCACAGCCTTCTTCAGTGCCTCAATTTTGGCACTCGCTCCTAGAGCATACAATACGAATATTTTCGTCAGGCACACCTTCTAATTCGTGCCCAACTTCGCACAAGGTTTCGACATACCTTGCATGTCCTCCAATTGCTTCTTCACGCGGCCAAGTTCCTCTTCGGCCCGTTCCAGACGTTGCTTTAGTCTGGACACCTCCGCATTATGAGCGGCGGTCGTCTCTGCAGACGCATGTTTTCAAACAAAGGGATACACGTCAGTAACTGAGTCTCCTAGAAAGCGGAAAAATTTGATCCCCTGTCCGGCTTCTTCTCTTTTTCGCCGAACAGTGCCTCAGGGGCTACTACTCATACTATGACAATCTCCCAAAGGTTTCTAAAAAACATACCTCAAAGCCTTTCATAAGGCCACGGCTGGATTCATTCAGTCCGCTCTCAGCGGACTGAATCTTTTCAATTATCGCACCCATTAGGGCACGATGTTCATCGACGATGGACGCGCTCCTTAGCGCTGTCGATAGGCCGCCCGGCAACTCTGCTGGGACATAGGTTGCTGGCAGAGTGGGAAAGCATCCCTCCGTCAAAGGTGGCTCCTCGCCCGATCTTGGAGCTTTAAAAGTCTCTAGGACCGTGTCCGGCTGCGGTCCGAACCTAAGATCGCCCCCGCCGTCGACACGTATGGGAGCCTCTGTTCCCGTGTATTCGGCCCCAGAGATATGCCCTCCCTAGTCTGTATCCCACTGAGACGACACCTCGGTGTCACGCCGAGGCTTCGGGGAAGGGGCCTCTGGAGGCGTCTCGCTCTCCAGGGCATCTGAGCTCAGCGAATCCTCCGACGAGGATTATCCGGCGTGGGACCTCGCCGGGCTGCACAAAGTATGGCAATAGTTAAACTACTACATCCTAATGACCACGGGCACGTAGGTGTGTGTGGGTTTCATATACTCACGACTTTACCAGGGGCTGGGCCCTGGGATCCCACTCTGGGCTGCTATCGGCAGCCGTGGTGGACGCCTCGGGGAGGGAACTTTTCCCCCTCTTTGGCGATTCGGCCTCCAGGGATGAGGAGGCCGTCCTTTTGTTCCCTCCCCCGGCGGGGGACTCGTCTTCTTCCCCCTCCTCTTCATCTTCGGAGGAAGGATGGTCGCTGGAGTCCTCGGATTTTTTGTCTGAAGCATCACGACAACGAAGGCCACTCCGGGTCTTCTTGACCTTATTGGAGGCCTCTTTCTTTGGCGCCTCGTAAGGCGCTGGGACCAGCATCTTCATCAGAAGAGGTCCGGCCGTTTCCTCCGGCAGTGGGGCCGGACAGTGTATCCACTCCACCTTTTTCGTCCATTCCTGGGATTATTGTAGAAAGCACGATAGGTGCGCCTCCCTCGGGATAGGCCGGCTAAAAAATGGATGGACAGAGCACAACAATGACTTACCGTACTTGCAGAGCGGGATAGTTGATACCCACGGTCCTCGGTGGAGCCCGGCCATGGTTTGCCGGACTTGAAAAACACCTTCCAGATGTCCTTGTGGGAGGAGCCATAGAGCTCCCGAAGGGTCTGGTGCTCGGTTGGGTCGTATTCCCACAAATTGCAGGCTCAACACTGGCAAGGGAGAACCAGGCGAACTAACATCACCTGGACTACGTTGACGAGTTTGAAGTCCTTGTCGACCACGCTCTGGACGCGTGTTTGGAGAACTCACAGCTCGTCAGATGAGGACTAGTTCAGGCCCTTCTCGGGCCAGGACATGAGCCGCAGTGGGGCTCCGGGTCTGATTCGGGACCAGTGGCCCACTTTTTACCACGCGGTTCGGTGATATAGAACCACTGCTGCTGCCACTCCTTGACGGAATCATTGAAGGTGCCCATAGGCCATACGACCTTGGGCATCTTGCTTACCATGGCGGCGCCGCATTCGGCGTGCCCGCCATTCACCACCTTGGGCTTCACATTGAAGATTTTTTAGCCATAAGCCGAAGTGGGGCGAAATACAGAGAAAAGCTTCACATACGACGATGAACGTCGAGATGTTAAGGAAAGAATTGGGGGACAGATCATGAAAATCAATCCCGTAATAGTACATGATGCTGCGAACGAATGGGTGAAGGGGAAACCCGAGCCCGCGGACGAAATGAGGAAGAAACACGACCCTCTCATGGGGCTCTGGAGTTGGGACGATCTGTCCCGCCAGTGGAAGACGGTGGCTGATTTTCTTGGCCAAGTACCCGGCCTCTCAGAGCTTTTTGATATCCCTCTCCCGGATGGTAGAGGCCATCCATTTTCCTCCTGCTCCAGATCCGGACATCTTCGGAGGACCTCTCTTCGGTGGAGAAGAAGAGTGCTTGGGCGCTAGGGCTCGAGCAGAGGGGAATGGACTAGCAGAAGGAGAAGGCATGGGTAAAAAGGAAGAGACTTTATCTCTTTGTAGAGGCGGTAAAAGCTTTCGCGCCTCCCCACTTACCTAGTGGAAACCGCTCGTTCCCCACTCGCCGCAATTAGGGGTGTGGTTGGGCTACCCATACCCGTATTAACGAGAATCCCGTAATAAGGGGACATGATCTCTGCTTTGGCAAGACGTGCAGAGGAAACCGCCTCGCAATATGCGATGTGGCTGGTTGTGGGAAGATAGTTCGAATGATGATCCGACCGTGGTTTCATGTCATGTTGTCTAAAGTTGTTGGCAGATTACATTTGTGAAATATCGTTCTCTCTATGGCGGTATGTGAAGATCATCTTGCAGATCCGGACACGATTGAAGTGTTTGCTAATTACTTTGGAGTATTCGGAGATCGAACCTGCCTTGCAATGCCGAAGACAAAACTGCGCACCGGACTCATCGTCATTGAAGCCTGGTTCAGGGGCTACTGAGGGATTCCTGGATTAGGGAGTATCCGGACAACCGGACTATATACTTTGGCCAGACTGTTGGACCGTGAAGATACAAGACTCAAGACTTCGTCCCGTGTCCGGATAGGACTCTCCTTTGCGTGGAAGACAAGCTTGGCGATCCGGATATTATATTTCCTTCTTTGTAACCGACTCCATGTAAACCCTAGCCCCTCTGGTATCTATATAAACCGGAGGTTTAGTCCTTAGAGGGAGAATCATAATCATCATAGGCTAGCTCCTAGGGTTTAGCCTCTACGATCTTGTGGTAGATCAACTCTTGTAACACTCATATCATCAATATCAATCAAGCAGGAAGTAGGGTTATACCTCCATCGAGAGGGTCCGAACCTGGGTAAAACATCGTGTCCCTTGCCTCCTGTTACCATTAGCCTTAGACGCACAGATCGGGATCCCCTACCCGAGGTCCGCCGGTTTTGACACTGACACAGATATACTTCGGGTGCAAGGAAGCTTATATCCGGAAAAAATCGTGTAAAAATCTCAGCACAATCGGAGTTACGGATCTCCGAGAATTTAAGAAACCGTGAAGGGCCAGATCTGGGGAGCGTGAAATACAAGAGAACAGAGAGGGAGATCCAATCTCGGAGAAGCTCCAGCCCCTCCGCCGCCATGGAGGCCATGGACCAGCGGGGGAACCGTCCTTCCATCTAGGGGGGAGGCCAAGGAAGAAGAAGAAGGAGGGGGCTCTCTCCCCCTCTCTCCCGGTGGCGCCGTCGGAGTGTAGCCGGCGCTAGGATCATGACGGTGATCTACACCAACAATCTTGCTACCATCAACGCAAACTCTCTCCCCATCTATGCAGCAGTGTAACACCCCTTCTCCCCGTTGTAATCTGTACTTAAACATGGTGCTCAACTCCATATATTATTTCCCAATGATCTATGGTTATCCTATGATATTTGAGTCGATCTGTTTTGTCCTATGGGTTAATAGTGATCTTGGTTGGTACGATTGTTTATTTTATTTTTGGTGTTGTCCTATGGTGCCCTCCGTCTCGCGCAAACGCGAGGGACCCCCTCTGTAGGGTGTTGCAATATGTTCATGGTTCGCTTATTGTCAGTGTTGCGGGGGATGACAGCAGCCTAAACGCGGATAAGTGGGTTATGGCGTATGGGAGTAAAGAGGATTTGTTACTTAATGCTATGGTTGTGTTTCACAACCTTAATGATCTTTAGTAGTTGCGGATGCTTGCTAGAGTTCTAGTCATAAGTGCATATGATCCAAGTAGAGAAAGTATGTTAGCTCATGCCTCTCCCTCATATAAAATTGTAAGGATGATTGCCAGTACTTGTTATCGATTGCCTAGGGACAAATGACTTTCTTGTTGACAAAAGCTATCTACTTTTACCACCTTGCAATTTATTTGTAGTTTTATTCTCACAAAGTACTCGTAGTTTTATTCTTGCAAAATAGTTTCATACTTGTTCTAGGTAAAGCAAACTTCAAGTGTGCATAGAGTTGTATCGATGGTCGATAGAACTTGAGGGAATATTTGTTCTGCCCTTAGCTCCTCGTTGGGTTTGACACTCTTATTTATCGAAGAAGGCTACAAATGATCCCCTATACTTTTGGGTCATCAGTTGTCAATTCAACCACACCTGGAGATTAATTATCTGCAGCAAATTTATCAGTAGCACAGTAGTATGATAGTTTTGATAGCAGCGGTAATAGTAGTAGTAACGGTAACACTGATAGCAACGATTTTGTAGCAAGTGTAACAATAGCAAGAACAATATGTGAAAAACTCGTAGGCATTGGATCAGTGAATTCGTTGGATGATATTCATCATATAGCTGTCATAACCCATGGCGATACAAAACTAGCTCCAGTTCATAAATATAATGTAGGCATGTATTCTGTAAATAGTCATACGTGCTTATGGAAAGAACTTGCATGACATCTTGTGTCCTACCCTCCCATGGCAGTGGGGTCCATATGGAAACTAAGGGATATTAAGGCCTCCTTTTAATAGAGAACGGGAACAAAGCATTAACACATAGTGAATACATGAACTCCTCAAACTACGGTCATCTTTTTTTGAACATTAAAATAGCAGGAGAGGCTCCTATTGTTGCTTTATTGAAAAGGGGGGCAATTACATTTTACATTTTGTACATAGCCATAAAGGCCAAAGGAGATATAAAGCAAGTATCTATATTTTACACAAGGGAGTTTTGGTGAACCACCAAGGACTGCATCAACCCTTGGATGAAAGTAGTAGTCTCTCCTTGAGTTCTGAAAGTTAAGATCTCCAAATCCTTCTTTAGCATCCTTAACCAGTCCAAGTGTGTGGCCACCTCACCATCAAACAATACCTTGTTTCTTTGTTTCCAGATATTCCAAGCTGCTAGTATTGTGATTTCTTTGAATACAGGTTTGCGCCAAGATGTCGAAGCTACATCGAACATTATCTGGATGTCTTCGTTTGAATCCCAATTCACTCCTATTATTTCCCAACATCTTTTGGCAAATTGGCAATCATAAAAAAGATGTTTGTTTGTTTCAAGATCAGCAAGGTTGCACAGCGGGCAAGAGTGATCGTCTCCAATGTTGAAATGTCTTCTTATTAGCATATCTCTCGTGTTGACCCTATCCCTTGGCATGAGCCATGAAAAGACCTTGTGCCTCATGATACATTTTGAATTCCATATCGAGGTTATGTAGCGTGGGGCAGCAATATTTTGGAAAAGGAATATGTAGAACTTTTGTCTCAAACTATGGCCATCACCGGAAAGTATTGCGACTATCGTCACTCCAGGGTTTACGGATCATAACACGTAGCAAGTGCATATAACTTGCAAGATCGGAGCTAGAACATAGATATAATGGTGAAAACATAAACAGTTCAGATCTGAAATCATGGCACCCGGGCCCAAAGTGATAAGCATTAATCATGGTAAAGTTAGCAACATCAATCTCAGAACATAGTGGATACTAGGGATCAAGCCCTAACAAAACTAACTCGATTACATGATGAATCTCATCCAACTCCTCACCGACCAGCGAGCCTACGAAGGAATTACTAACTCCTGGTGGGGGGCATCATGGAATTGGTGATGAAGGAGGGTTGGTGATGACGAAGATCGAAGAATCCCCTCTCCAGAGCCCCAAACGGACTCCAGATCTGGCCTCCCGGTGAAGAACAAGAGGTATTGGCGGCTCCATCACGTGAAACGTGATAATTCTTCCTCTCTGATTTTTTCTCCGAAAATAGGATTTTATAACATCAGAGATAGGGTCTGCGGGGCCACCGGGTGGGCACAACACACCTGGGCACACCTGGAGGGGGGGCGCCTTGGTGGATTGTGCTCACCTAGGGGCCCCCTCTAGTGGTTCTTGGCTCCAATATTTTTCTTTTATTGCATAAAAATTCTGCAAAAAGTTTTGTTCCATTCCGAGAACTTTTATTTCTGCACACAATTACCATGGTAGTTCTATTGAAAACAGCGTCAATCTGGGTTTGTTTCATTCAAATCATGCAAATTAGAGTCCAAAACAAGAGCAAAAGTGTTAGGAAAAGTAGATACATCGGAGATGTATCAGGACACCACACCCACCAGAGCATGCAACTGTTGTCGAAGTGGACGGTGTTGCAGCCTAGGAAGAGGACGGAGTCCCCGACATCGTTGAGGTGGAGCACGCCCTCGATGGCCGCGAGTAGCGCGCGCTGACTGGCCACATGGAGGACAGTGTGGTCTAGCGGCTCACTCTCATCGGCCACGACGGGTAGCTGTGCTCCAGCAGCACTCTATGGTTGGTCACGAGGAGGTGCATCACGTCCTCGCCGCTCACAATGTGGACGATCGGGTTCTCAATCAGCATGCTCGCGAGCATCACATCATCGCCGCTCTCGACATGGACGAGAGCACGCATGTGAACATCGTATCATTGCCGCTCTTGACGTGGACGAGCGGGTGCTCCGACAACACACCCGTGAACATTGCATCCTCGCCGCTCACAATGTGGACGAGTGCGTTCTCCAGCAGGATGCCCGTGAGCATCACATCATCACCACTCTCGACGTGGACGATAGCACACCCGTGAACATTGCATCATCGTCGCTCTCGACGTGGACGAGCGCGTGCTCCGGCAGCACGCCCACAAACATCGCATCCTCGCTGCTCAGGCGCACGAGCGGGTGCTCCAACAGCATAGCCACAAGCATGGCATCCTCGCGGCTCATGAGGTGGTTGAGCGCGTGCTCCAGACAGTACCCCAGGAGTCGGGATGCAAGCACCGTGGCCCCAGCTATGAGGAGTACTGCATGGTGCCCATCATGGTTTAGGAAAATCTCGTGACTCCCCCTCTCCCTGGAGGAGCGCGAACTCCGGCGGGTTCTCAACGAGTCCCGCGCCGATATGCAGGTGGCGCTGGACGTGCAAGATTATCCTTCGAGCTCTCCTCCCCTTACAAAGACGCCTGCACCGCCCCCGTCGTACATCCTATGCCTTGGCCCTAGTGGACCTTTGAAGTTTAGTTTTACAAAACATTAATATTTGGATTAATCATACCTCTACCAAACCATGAAGGATCAAGACTAATGCAAAAAACAACCTATGACTATCAGGCATAAATAGATGATGTGGCAGCATTGCATGCCGGAGAGTAACGCAAGTATATTGCAATTTATGGACTTCATGCATGACTATCTTATGTGGATGGTTGCATGGCTAGGAAAGACTAGAGAAAAGTAAATAGATGATGTGTTTAGAGTGCACTCCACTAAATGGGAGCATGTAAATATCTTTAGAGTGCACTCAACTTTTTTCCAGACTATTAGGTGCATCAGATGCCGTGCCACGCTACCAAATGTTAGAAAAAAATCTGCTCCAATGTTTTGAAAATATATTATTATCTTGAGACCAGCCACACCCGCCCCTCACCTCATCAAAACAGCCCGAGGAATATGTCTTGAGTGAAGCATAATTGATTTTTACTGATATATGTATATCAAGACTAGAGTGTTTATATTTCAAGTTTGTGAACAAGTATTATTCTACTACTTTGGATCCATTGCAACGCATGGCACGACACAGTGGTAGTATTAAGAAACAAATTTCGAGTTTGGCACGAGTGCATACAGCGGGAGCACCACAAGGCCTCACGCAGGAGTTACATTTCCCTCTCGGGGCACATGGGATCGAGCTTCAGTGGCTTAGTGCACCTACCTTTGAGACAATAACATGTGGACCCGATAGGTGGAAGGCCCACATGTCATTCTCACAAAGGCAGAGAGGCAGTGGGACCGAGAGGGGTGAGGCGCAAGTCGGGGGACATGTGGTATCATGGGTTTGAGCAGCATTGTGGGAATCGCATATGACTGGTAGAAACTTGATGGTCACCGCAGTTTAGCTGGCCCACATGTCATGCACACAAAGGCAGAGGAGCGATGGGGCCGAGTGGATGAGGGGAACGTCGGGGACGTGGTGCCATGGGTTGGAGCGGCGTCGTGGGAATCGCGTGTGGCAGTGGTAGAAACGTGATGGTTGTCATAGTTCAACTTCCATGGACAAGTTGTCATGTCTATTGACATATGCATTGCATACCGATCACTGCAAGGAGTAGTAGAGAAAACTAGGTGGATAAATAGCTAATTATAGTCAAGCGGACCTACGGTACTACACTTGTTCCAAAGACATGCACACCAGCGAAATAGTTCATCTATATCAATGTACAGAGAGAGGATTTTTTTACAAGAGAGAAATAATTCATCCATCTATAATGCCCTGTTGTTGGTGCAACTTCTTCTTCTTCTTTCTTGTTCTTGTTCTTCTTCTTCTTCTTCTCATTTTCTATGGGAGACGACTTTGCAACAAGCTCTTTCGACCTTGCAGCTATCTCGAAACTCACACGTGCATCGAGGGCAGCATATTTTATCCGCTCGTAGGTCAAGGGATAATTCTCCCATCCAGATGAACTTAATCCCAGTGTCTCGTCACCCTTCTTAAGATTTTTTCCGAGCATAGAATTTTCTACGTCTAATAGGGATGTTGTTTGTTTATCACAATCGTCTACAGGAATTCTGGTTTGTAGGTCAGTGATGTTTTTCAAGTATCTGAAGAGGTTAAAACAATGTGAATCCAGTGGTGTTTGAATGCAAATGAAGGAGAGGTGAAGAAGCCAAGGAAAATCGGTTCCCGATGGAGAAGTAAATGGGAGAAGTGGCATGCAGGCAGTTGATTAGACAGCTAGGTCGACTAACCTGCAAAATGAAAAGGCTATGCGAGTAGCGTACTGAGGAGTGGTACATGTCCATGTACGTGCCCATCCTTCTATCGCTACATGTGCCACTGGTTAGTTGAGGTCACTCTTTCGAATCACCATGGTGAAAAATTTTATGATTCCTTTTTATTTTTGCACCCCTCCTGATAGGTGGGACCTATGCAAAACCCACTTGGATGGACCAAAAGATATCCAAACATATCCATCTCTTTGCACACAAAAATGTGGCATAGCTCGTTTGGATGAATATCGGTGCATGCCTGCGAGACACAACCTTTTATGGCTAAGGAATATTTGGTTATACTAATAAAAGAAAAATCCCTTCTTCACGCTCCTGCATGCACGAGAATCTAGTTCTGCTCGCAATATGGATGTTACCTGGAGGATGAAGTGAACCCAGAGGTATGAAAGCATGGGAGACCTCTTTCCACTACACAGTACTACTCTGTATGTTACTACTACTAGTAGTGGTACAACTATAGTACACTTGATGGTCAAAATATTATTCATTTGCCTCACATTAAAGTGACAAGACCCTGCACCGGAGGTGACACTAGTCCAGGCGGCGTGTTTGGGTTCCAAAGTCATCCTCACCTTGTGCACTGTGCAGTCACCATCACCGCTACTATATAGCATGCCCCACCTCGTCTCCCTCTCCCCTGGCACCACTCCATCTCCATCTCCATCTCACCAGAGATCCTGAGGTCACTCATCATCATCTCACTATGCCCCCGCATACCCTCGCCTCGCTCGCCACCCCTAGTACCACTATTCCCTCCCTAGCCGCTCTAGCACTGAGAGCCTTCTCCCCTATATATCAAGCCCCAAAAAACCCCACCTTCCAAATCCCACCATGGCTGAACATGAACTGCACAACATCCATATGAGCCACGACTAGAGCGATCTCCCTAGTGACATCCTCGACCTCTGTTGTTCACGTACAGATATGTTGAGCATCATGCGGCTGGCTGTATGCTCGAGGGATATGCATGCGGCCATCATCGAAGCAAGGCATGATCTTTTCAAGACACCCTACTTGCTGCTATCTTTTCCTGCGAGATGCGCTCACCATGATACAGAGGCATACATGATGCCCCTCGACTTCATTCCGACCTCCATTAGCCGAAACTTCTTTGTAGGTATGTCCTGGGTCACCGTACATCATGCCCCTCGACTTCGATCCGATCACCATCGCCTGAAACTTCTTGGTAGGTATGTACTGGGTCGACATGAACTCCCACTGGATGGCTGTCGTCAGAGAAGACCGAAAAAAGTTGGTGCTCGTGAACTTCCACACCTGCCATGAGATCGTCATTCCTCCATTAGATTGTGTAGGGTTTTACCGTGGTGGTCCAAGTCATCTAGATTACCACGCCAGTTGGATAGACCTTGTTTTGCATAAGATTGTAATCTGCCAAGTGCCCACACGATATGCGGATTACGCATACTTCAAGCTAATTGCCTTGTTCGACCGCAGACTCGTCTATCTTTCCGTCGGTGCCTTCTTTAGCTGGAGACAACTCACCTCAGAGTAGATCGTCAAAGCTGATACACACTTCCGTGATGCTATTGAACACAATGGCATCATCTACGCGACCGACAAAGCAGATGGCACCATGTATTGCTGGGACGGCAGGTGTAAGTTGTTTTTGTCTGATTTTAATGATAACACCATGAAACTATTTGAAATTTTGTGATGATTGGCATATTCCTGTTCGGACCGAATTTGAGTAGAACTATGGCAATGTATTAGAGACGTCGTAAATCAACTATATTTGGAATGAGTTAATTCATGCGATTGTGACCATTTCATTTAGCCAATTTGTACCCTTGAATGATTAAATGGTTAGGAAGATATGGATATTCTCCTAACTTTATAGTAATCTCTATACTACTAAATATGAGTGTGTATCAATAGCCATATTATTTTCCACATTTTCATGATGTAGAAACATGCATCACATTGTTGGTTTCATCTAACCATATATCAGGGAAGTAAATGTGCATATGGAGAACTCTATATTTGGAAGTAGTGAAATCCTGTAATGCTTACCATGTGTACATACCTATATTCGCCCTTCAGCAATCAATGACTAGATTAATATCCTCAAAAGAATTTTGCCCACAGAACATGAGTATATAACAATGCATGGTGTGTTAGTTTCCTTGAAGAATTTATTTGTGAGGACAGAACATGATTACATAACATGCATGGCATGGTAGTTTCCTGTGAAGAATCAATTGCGAGATAACATGAGTATAACCATAAATGGCATGTCTATATTTTCAAATCCAGTATACATTTCCTTGCATGTTCCTTTTAGTTCCAACAGGAACAGATCAATGTTGTATCTTGCATTATCCTACTCATCCTCTGAACAATGCTGATCTTACATTAACAATGTCTATCCTTTTTTATATGATTGAGTGTCGATACAGTTACTGCCCTTTGGAATCACACCACCTTTGCCAAAAACAGGTAAGCACAACTGGTTCCTCGCTCATTCAGACAATGACAAAAGACTGATGATCATTCACACACATGAGTCGACAAATTTATATTGCAAAAACCCCACTATGTACAAGCACCGTGAAATACGTGAGGATACCATCTTGTTGGGGCCTTCAGGATTTTTGAGTTGGAGGCGGATAAACAGCCTTGGTTCACACTCCCTGTTTCCTGGACTCAATTATCCGATTAACCAGGAGAACACTATTGGCAAGGACCTTGATGGGAGAGAGGCTTCGTTTTCGAGGGAAAATTGTGTCTACACGGCGAGCCCTAGGACTTCAGGAGCAAACTCTCCTGATTGTCAACGATACAGCCTATAGCCAAAAGAAGGTGAGAATGACTAAGGCATCTGGATTAACTATGATCCTTGGGTGTCTCAACTCTAACAGGCAGTGATGTGGTCCAAGCCTTCAAGTTGATAGGTAACTGGGTTGTTGCATTGAAAAGGTGGAGTTATGGTGTCTCCGAATCACCGGTGGCTGAAGCGAGGCTGCAAATCATGATGGTGTCGGATCATACCTCTTCGAATGACTTGTTGTCTTTGCAGCTTGTTTTGGATGGGTAGTTCTCCCTTTTGTTATGCAAACTCCTTGTCATTTGGTCATCCTCGTCTAGGCCACTCTAACTATGTAATAATTGCCTCTCTTTAGAATGTCATTCTAGTCTGGATCACGAGAGTATTAGCACTCCAGATAGGTGTGTTTTGGTGGTGCAGCAAGACTTCTTATGAACTATCATGTCTTGCTGTTTATGTTAGTAGTAGTCACTAGTCATTGTTTGAATGTTGTATATGTTGTTGTTTCGAACTGTTTATTGTCTCGAACTGCTGGTGGCCTAAATGAGGGCATCACCATTCTCCATTGTTCAGTGTATATATCCTTTTTTTCAAGTTATAATTTGAGCTCAGTGTCTTTTCAATGACGTACACTTGTTTGGGCCAATGTGAGGTGTCGTTGAATATGGGCTGCGTAGTAATGCAATGCCAAACAGGCCAATTATGAACTCTCAGGCCGGGCGCACAAAAAAGAAAGAAAAAAGACTCTTAGGCCAACATGTGGGCGCCACCGATGTTTTCGCGCGCTTGCGCACCGAGAGCGTATTGGCGCGTGTTCGAAATTCATGCTACCTTTTAATCCCCAATCTCCGGCCCCTCCCCACCTCTAGAATCTCGATTCTACTCCAATTCCCCCAAATCCCCCTCCTGTACTCCCTATACTCAAGCGCACTATCATGTTGTCGGTCAATGCGGATCTCCGAGCCAGAGATCCTAAGGTCCGTCTTGCCTTCGAGCGTTGCGTGCTGTTGCTCAACAGTGGCATGGCGGCGCTTGATGATCAGTTTGCTAGCAAAGTGCTGATGGTAAGCATCAACGGCGACCAACCTCCTGTCTCTCTAGACGACCTTGTCAAATCTCTAGCATTGCGCATGACAGCCAAATAAGCGACTTGCTCATCGAAGTATGTCTGCCACCGGCTGATTTCTTCGTTAGGTTCCGGACAACTTTCGACTACAGTCATGTGTTCGAATCTTCCTGGCATTTGTTCTGCGAGGGCACACAGGTGAGCTTTGATCGGTGGCACCCTTATGAGACTCAGTGCCCTCTGAGCTTGTGTGTTTAATAAAGCTTATCTTCCACTGCATGCCTCGACGTTCTTGGAATAGCGAGTCCATGAATGAGCTTATCAATGACCTAGGAGGTGAGCTTGTAAGTATGTTTGTTCCTCCAGACAGCTGGGCTCTGACGGTTATGGCATGGATGAAGAAGCCGTCCACCATACTAAAGGTGATTGGTGTTGAGATACCGGTGTAGGAACTGAGGTTGTACTATTCGTCGCACCAAGGCCGCCGTGGACCATGTTAGGGATGTACCTATATCGAGTGTTTGTGCATGTCGAGAAGTGGTCAATCGATCAATCAAAGTCATGTCGCCGCTGCTGGTGCCAGGGTCCATCGACGACGTCCATTATAGGAGTCAACGTCAGACTTTCCCCGTGTTGCTCAGAACAATGGATGGCACAGGGCCTACTCCACCGCGCGGCGGAGGCTACGGCTTCTTTGGGAGAAGAGGCAGGGTTGGCTGCCTGGACGTGTTCTAATTTGAGGTAACAACTGAATATTCTCATATACTAGTTAAATCTGAGCCATCCATGTGAAGCACGGATGTGCCAGTACATATGATTGTGACCTATTCTATTTTTGTACCTGAACCTTTTTAGAAAGGGGTGTACATCAACTTAATGTGCTAGCAGAACTTATTGTGTTGTCTGTTTGTTTTCTTTGCACATTCAAGATATTTCCCCATCATTGATAAAGACGATGAACGGTTATGTACAAGTTTGTTGGTTCAACATAGCCCTACCCGTAGCGATCCACTTCTTCCACCCTGATTGTGCTATCTGCGTGAAATTTTTGTATGCAAGTTCAATGTGCTATGATGTTGTATATGATTGTGTCAACTATACAAGTTTTTACTGAGCATCAGCAATGCATATGGGTGAAAGATGTATTCATGAGCATCGACCGATGGGTCTCTCTCTCTCTATCACACACACACACACATGCACGCACACGCGCATGCGCATGCACACACACACAAATGGGACCCATTGAATTATTTCTTCGATCGTGACAGTTGTACTTCTTGAGCTTGCGTTGGTTTATCCCTTGAAGAGGAAAGAGTGATGCACCAAAGTAGAGATAATTTTCCCTTAGTTTGAGAACAAAGGTATCAATCCAGTAGGAGGTACACGCAAGTCTCCAATCTATGTACCTGCACAAACAATCAAACACTTGCACCAACCGAGATAAAGGGGTTGTCAATCCCTTCACCGTCACTTACAAGGATGAGATCTAATAGAGATAGATATAAAAGATTACTAAAACATAAAACAAAATAAAAGTAAATAAAACTCAGTGAGGTATTTTTGGGTTTTTTGGTTTATAGGTCTGAAAATATAAGAAGGAAAATAGACCCGGGGGTCATAGGTTTCACTAGAGGCTTCTCTCTTGAAAGAAAATAATATGGTGGGTGAACAAATTACTGTCGAGCAATTGATAGAAAAGCGCAAAGTTATGACGATATCCAAGGCAATGATTATGAATATAGGCATCACATCCATGTCAAGTAGACTGAAATGATTCTTCATCTACTACTATTACTCCACACATTGACCGACTCCTGCCTGCATCTAGAGTATTAAGTTCAAGAGAACAGAGTAACACTTTAAGTAAGATGACATGATGTAGAGGGATAAACTCAAGCAATATGATGAAAACCCCATCTTTTTACCCTTGATGGCATCAATACAATACGTGCCTCGCCATGCCTACTTTGTCACTGGGTGAGGACACCACAAGATTGAACCCAAAACTAAGCACCTCTCCCATTGCAAGAAGAACCAATCTAGTTGGCCAAACCAAACCGATAATTCGAAGAGAAATACAAAGATATCAAATCATGCATATAAGAATTCAGAGAAGATTCTAATAATATTCATAGATAATCTGATCATAAATCCACAATTCATCGGATCTCGACAAACACACCGCAAAAGAATATTACATCGGATAGATCTCCGAGAACATTGAGGAGAACTTTGTATTGAAGATCAAAGAGAGAGAGAGAGAAGAAGCCATCTAGAACCTAGCTATGGACCCCTAGGTCTGAGGTAAACTACTCACGCTTCATCGGAATGGCAATAGAGTTGATGTAGAAGCCCTCCATGATCGAATCCACCTCTCGCAGGGTACCGGAAAAGGCCTCCAGATGGGATATCATGAGGTCGGAGACCTGCGGCAGTGGAAAAGTGTTTTTGTGGATGCTTCTAGGGTTTTGGGAATATTTCTGAATTTATAGGCCAAGGCGAGAGGCTAGGGGGTCTCCGAGAGGTCTGCAAGCCCTGGGGGCGCCACCTAGCCCAACCCTCCCCCCCCCTGTGGATTCTCGCCTCCTCGGGGTCTTCTGTCTTGGACTCCAAGTCCTCTGGATGTCTTCTGGTCCAAGAAAAATCATCGCGAAAGTTTTATTATGTTTGGACTCCATTTGACATTCCTTTTCTGTAAAACTCAAAAACAAGGAAAAAAATAGAAACTGGCACTAGGCTCTAGGTTAATATGTTAGTCCCAAAAATAATATAAAATAGCATATTAATGCATATAAAACATCCCAAGTTGATAATATGATGGCATGGAACAATCAAAAATTATAGATACGTTGGAGATGTATCAACAACTTTTAATTAGGTTGCAATGTAGTCTAACTTTTTTCTTAAGTTATAAATTGAGCTCAGTGACTTCAAAAAGTTGTACACAAGCCTTGCTTGGGCCTTTTTTCAGGCGTCATTGAATGTAGGCTGAGAAGCCTTGCTTCGGCCTTTTTTTAGGCATCATTTAATGGTCTAAAACAAAAGGTCAAAAAATATTCTGACATCTGTATTCGCTGGATTGACATCCAATGGCGATCCTGGTTCTTCAATCTCTGATCTAGTTGCTCTTGCTCCAGCCGCGAAAACCATCGCCGGCTGGAGCGCCTGCATCTGCCACGCAGGCCTCGCCGCCCCACCCTACTCCCAACGGTGGCCAGGTCATACCTGTACTCACCGACACCTTCTGTTATTCTCTAGCGGCGGCAGCCTCACCCTGCAGCCAAACGAGTCTCTCGTACTCCCCTCTGCCAGGGACTCCAGTGCCCCTTGTTCCATGACTCTAGATCATTCACATCTTAGGCCTCACCATTGTCCACCGCCGTGGTCGGCTCGACGATGCGTGGTCAACAACGAGAGCCAACAACGGGTACGTCGAGAGTCTGATAGCTAGGAACCACCAGCTACATCTTCGCATGCAAGCTAGTGCCTCCTTATTATGCGGGAATAAACGATTCCTCCCCCTCATAGGTTGGACCCACCAACTACAATCTTCGCAATGCAAGGATTTTCCTTCTTATTACGCGAAGAAAAGTTCCCCCCATGACATTTGGGACCCATGAGCTACATCTTCCCACGGAAGGAAGCGCCTCCTCATTACGCGCAAGAAAAATGATTCCCCCTGCTAGCTTGGACCCACCTGATTCGGAGGCTCGCTTGTGGGCCTACTATGTTGACATGTATGCAGGGCTTTGTTAACCTACTCAACAAAAGATTCTAGCAGCAGCAACCGTTGGATTACCGCGCTGCTTCTTCAATCTCTGATCTTCTTGCTCCAGCCGCCGAAACCAGCATCGGTACGACCTCCTGCTCATGCCTCCCGTGGCTGGCTCGCTACCACCATTGGCCATGCCATCCCTCTACTCACCCACACCTCCTGTTATTCTCTGGTGACGGCAGCCTCACACCACAGCCAAAGCAGTCAACCCTCATATTCCCCACCGCGTGGGCATCCACTATCGCGTCTTCCCCAGCTTCGCGTTGTTCCCTTCCTAGGCCTCGCCGTCATCCATTGCCTTTGTGTTTTTGGCGTGGTGTGGTCAACGAATGATAGCCATCGGAAGACATCTGTACCTAGTGACGTAGACAGATGGACCCACCAGCTACATTTTCGGACACAAGGAAGTGCCTCCATATTAGGCGCGAAAAATATGATCCCTGCCCTTGATCGCTGGGACCCACCAGCTATATCTTCGCATGCAAGGAAGTGCCTCCTTATCCTCCATGGTAGATGGGGCCCACCAGATCGAAGCATATGTAGCGTTGTCTGTCTGGTCGCGAACGTGTACATGCATACTGGTCGATCGATCTCTCTGCAAGGATGAACCGTGGCCAAGCAAGCAGCAGTACGTGTCGTAGTAAAGCCCCCTGACATAGCAGTTCAGGCAGTCCCGTATAAACTGTGTACATGTACGTATAGCCACAGTGCAAAAAATACATCCACGTGCGTACATACGGGCGGGGTCTCGAACGCGTACAGCAACTGTGTCCTGTTCATTGGCAACCAATCGGCTAGGTTGGAACGGAGAAACAACACCATGTTCATCGGGAGGCAACCGACTGGTTCAGAACGTGTCCTGTTCATCGGTCGGGAGCCAACCGGCTTGGATGAAAGAGCCGAAACGGGGTCCTACTCATCAAGAGGGGTCTGGCATACCGCAAAATGGAGGAAATAGCCTACTGTTCGACCGCCTACGGTCGAAACGAGGTCATGTTCATCTGCTCGGGGTCTGGCGTACCACAAAACGGATGAAATGGAGTTATCTTCAACCTCCTACGGTTGAAACAGGGTCCTGTTGATCGGGAGGGGTGTCGCTTACTGCAAAACAGAGGAAATGGACTACTCTTCGAGCACCTATGGTCGAAATGGGGTCCTTTTCATCGGAAGGGTTGTGGCGTACCATAAAACGGGACTCCCGGGGCTACTGTTCATCACCATCTACTGGCTCACTCCAGCATCCACGGGCTACTGCTCATCCACCGTCAACCTCCTCTAGCCTCCACCGGCTACTGTTCATCCACCCCACCACGGGGTCCTGTTCATCGACTCCCAACCGGCTGGGCTGTCGCGGCCTCCTCGGGGTCCTGTTCATCCAACCCCTACCGGGAACTGTTCATCCACAGCCAACCAACTAGCTCGATTGATCGATGCGTCTCGAATCGTGTATACGTGTGTATCGTGTGCGCGGCAGCAACAGGCACTCTTCATCGAGAGGCAACCCAACCGGCTACGTCTCACACATATGGGTGACTTCGGCTTCAGTAAGCAGTAAGAAGGATCGATCGGGTTTAGTTAGGCAGCACAGGAATCGCTCGGGTTCAGTTAGGCAGCGAAGAATCGATCGGCTTCAGTGGCTAGAGGTGGTGTGAGGGTGAGATCGATCGCTCGAGTTCAGTAAGCAAACGCCTCTCCATCACGCTCGAGTTCAGTTAGCGAACGCCTCGCACACATGCGCGTGTATGAGGGAAACGCACAAACCACACTGCATCGCTTGGCCCTGACCACCCATCATGACCGGGAACTCTGAGAAAATTTCCTCGCCCTGACTTCTACCATGATTTTTTATGTCATGGACGGCCCAAAGAATGTCATGCAGGTGCGTCCCCGGCCCACCCAGGACGAAAAGCCCATTTTCTGTCATGATTTTTTGTCATAGAAGTAGGAGCCCATGACATCTATGATGATACGTGTTTTTGTCACAATTATCATCATAAAAGTGTCATAAGCATGCCATAGTTTTTTTTGTTCGACCCATAATGTCACTGATGTGTCTTTTTTTTGTAGTGATACCCTTCATTTTCACCCTTAGGTCTAAATGAGACTTTATCTCAATTAGGAGATCTGACAACCATTAGTGTCTTTGATGGATATGCCTTATCCATGATCTTTTCAAGCATCTTTTGGATATATGCAGACTCATGAAATTCAAAAGGAACATGTTCATGTTGTAAGGCCAATCAACAATTTTCATATCCAAATATTTCATCTTAAACTTTGTCTTAGATGATTAATTTCCACGTGTATTTCTATGGTAGTTCAAGTGATATTCAAATCAACAACACACATGAAAATGATATGAAATCCATCCGTGGATCTCTTGATGAAGACACATGGGTAATCATCATTATTTGAGTAACCCTACTGCAATCGATTATACCATAATCTTTCATGGCTACTTTTCTTTGAGTGAAATCTTTCCTGACTACTTTTCTTTTGAGGGAAATCTTTCCCGACTACTCCTATAATGACTTAAGATCTGCATGATACATATATGTTGTAATTAGTATTCGGATTTGGAACCTTCATTTCCTTAGGAACTTCCATATAAATGTCTGAGTCAAGTGACACATACAAATATGCAATCACTACATCCGTCACCTGGATAGAAAAAATCATTTTCATTACAAGTGATATTAAATATCGGAAGGTTATTCTACTCGTAACAGAAAAAAAATCCAGATATCTTCAAGGTATCAAGGATATTGGTTTGTTCTACGAGAAAAATGAAGATAGATCATGTTTGGATATTGTGATGGTGGATGTCTATCAGATCCTCAAAATGACATTTCACATACCGATTTCGTCTTCCTCAAAATGACATATCACATACCGATTTTTTCTTCTGAAACGGAGATACAACCTTCTTTTGGAAGTCGACAAAGCAAACTTTCATGATACGAGAAAAATGAAGATAGATCATGTTTAGATATTGTGATGATGACATCTATCAGATCCTCAAAATGACATTTCACATACCGATTTTGTCTTCCTCAAAATGACATTTCACATACCAATTTTGTCTTCTGAAACAGAGATGCAACCTTCTTTGGGAAGTCGATAAAACAAATTCCTACCATTATCTATTAAGATAATGTTTTTTAACATGATATAGATATAGACGCTCATACATATGCACATACACTCATCCCTATGAACGCATGAACACACACCCTACCCCTATGAGAACGTCCAACAAAACAAGCCAACAAGTCATCTTGAGATTGACGAAGTCGCCACAGACGCCTTCGTAGTCGACAGGAACGTCTCCTCCCATTGAACGCACATCACTAAAAGGCCTGAAATAAATCCAGACAATGCGAGCACCAATTGTTTTCACGTATACGCTAGGGTGTCATACGTCTCCAACGTATCTATATTTTTTTGTGTTCCATGATGTTATATTATCAATCTTGAATGTTTTATATTCATTTCATAGCAACTTTATATCATTTTTGGGACTAACCTATTGACATAGTGCCCAGTGCCAGTTGTTGTTTTGTGCTTGATTTTTACTTCGCGGAATATCAGTACCAAACGAAGTCCAAATGTCACGAAACTTTTTGGTGATTCTTTTTTTCTAGACAGAAGACAACTTGGGAGCCAAGGAAGCGCCCGAGGGGAGGCTGATGGGGCCCACAAGGCACCAGGGTGCGCCAGAGGCCCCTGGCGCGCCCTGGTGAGTAGTGGGGCCCATAGTCCCCCTCTCCACCGCCTATCAGCTCTATAAATACTCTAAAATCCCAGAAACCCTAGGGGAGCAGAGAGATTCTTCACCACCGCAAGTTCCAGAACCATGAGACCCAGTCTACAGGCCTTTTCTGGCACCTTGCCGGAGGGGTCAACGATCATGGAGGGGTTCTTCATCAACACCTTTGCCCCGACGATGCGTGAGTAGTTTGCCATAGGCCTACGGGTCCGTTGGTAGTAGCTAGATGGCTTATTCTCTCTTTTTTATCTTCAATACAATGTTCTCCTCGATGTTCTTGGAGATCTATTTGATGTAACTCTTTTTTGTGGTGTGTTTGTTGGGATCCGATGAATTGAGATTTTATGATCAGATCTATCTATGAATATTATTTGAGTCTTTGTTGAACTTCCTTATGCATGGTTGTTATAGCCTCGTATTTCTTCTCCGAAACTTTGGTTTGCTTTGGCCAACTAGATTGATTTTTCTTGCAAGGGGAAGAGGTGCTTTGTGATGGGTTCGATCTTGTGGTGTCCTCACCCAGTGATAGAAGGGGTAGCGAGGCATGCATGTATCGTTGCCATTAAGGATAAAAAGATGGGGGTATATTCCTACATGAATAGATCTTGTCTACATCATGTCATCATTCTTATTACATTACTCCATTTCTTCATGAACTTAATACACTAGATGCTTGCTCGATAGCGATCGATGTGTGGAGTTATAGTAGTAGATGTAGGCAGGAGTCGGTCTACTAATCTTCGACATGATGCCTATATACATGATCATTGCCTTGGATATCGTCATAATTATTTTCTCTTCTATCAGTTGCCCAACAATAATTTTTTTACCCACCGTATGATATTTTCGTGAGAGAAGCCTCTAGTGAAATCTATGGCCCCCGGATCTATTTCCTATCATATTATTTTTAGATACATTAATCCAAAAATCCAAAAATACATTGTTGCACTTTTCTTTACTTCTTTTTTTTGTTAGATCTATTTATCCAATCTCATACAATTTAATCTATCTCAATACCGAGGAGGGATTGACAACCTCTCTTACGCGTTGGGTTGCAAGTTTTTGTTATTTGTGTGCATGTACTGTTTACATAGTCTGGTGGATCCTCCTACTGGATTGATACCTTGGCTTCATAACTGAGGGAAATACTTGTTGTTGCTGTGCTACATTACCCTTTCCTCTTCAAGGGACATACCAACGCGATATCACAAATAGTAGGAAGCAAGATTTCTGGTGTTGTTGCCGAGGAGGATCAAGTCCAGATTTATCGGGCATGCAATCACAAATCTCATCTCCTTGCAATTTACTTTATCTGTCATTTGCCTCTCATTTTCATCTCCCCCACTTCTAAAACAATTTTACAAAAAAAATATTTGCCTTTTTATTTGTCTTCTTTTTCGTTTGCCTTTTTCTCGTCAGATCTTTTGCTTGCTTGTCCTGAGTCGTCAGCATGAGTGATTTTGGTGTGGCAGAAATAGATGATGGCAGAACTCCTAAAATTGGACGTTCTAGTAATCTGGATGCTAAAACTTTTGTTTTGGGACAAGGGAATGTTATAGGAAAAAAAGCATTCCAAGAATTATTTAATTGTGTTGGAACTTTGGCTTGTGATGATGCTCCTATACTTAAAAGCACTAAAATCGATGTGGAAGCTATTTCAACACTAGTTCTGAAACTTGAGAATAGATATATCCGTACTCATCCTACCTGTTATAAAAGATCCTAGAGCTAAGAAGATAGCCACCCTTGTCAATATGAACGAATTTGATCATATAGTGCGGGAAGCTTGGGAAGTCTTTGATTTTTATGGTATGAACCATGAAAAACCGGTGATAGATGAAATCCTCTACAATAGTGATTATTTTTAAGACATTTGCTTGGCAATAATCAAATCTTTGATGATAACCTTAAAAAGGAAATTTCCATTTTGGATATGATCCCACAAGTTTTGAATGATGTTAACCAACAATATTATTGGATTGTAGCCGATAATCAAAGGGGATATGCAGATGTGCTACTCGATAATGCCAAAATTTCTATGGGTAATGTGTTTCAAGTTATATTTTAAAAACCTCCTGACAAAAATACATCTATGGACATTAAGAAGAAATATTATAATACTTGAATCAATGCATTATGCCTAGCTAGGGGCGTAAAACAACAGTGCTTGTTGGGACGCAACCCAATGAATAAAATTTATTTTTCACCTTTTCTTTCTGTTCTTGACTATTTACACAATTATGCTATTGTTATGATTGTGATTTTATGTTTTAATTATTTTTTGTGCCAAGTAAAGCCTTTAGGATCATGTTGGGTGATAGTAGATTTTACTTTGTTGGAAAACAGAAACTTTTGCGTCCAGTAGCAGAATCGTTAAAATTCACAGAAGCAACGAAAACTTCTATTTTTTTTTACACAAGATACATGTACAAACTTCCTCTGTTGACCTAATTTTTTGGAATTTTTGGAGTTACAGAAGTATGAGTAAAATTTGCGTCTTTACAGACTATTCTGTTTTTGACAGATTTTGTTTTCATTGCATTGTGTGCTAATTTTGATGAATCTATGGATTTTATCGGGGGGTATAAGCCATGGTAAAGTTAGAATATAGTAGGTATAATGCAATAAAAAAATATGAATGGATTTGCAACAGTACTTAAAGTGAAGATTGTTTTTCTTATACTAACGAATCTAACAAACATTTTTGTTAACTTTTGTGTGATTGATGTTTTCAAGTTTTGGGTGAGATAACGATGGATGAAGGAATAAGGAGTGTCAAGATCCTAAGATTGGGGATGCCCTATGGCACCCCAAGGTAATATTCAACGAGTACCAAGCAACTAAGCTTGGGGATTAATGTGGCTTGAAACTGCGTTGGTATTTCCCCAAAGAGGAAGGCATAATGCAGTACAGCTATGGTAGGTATTTCCCTCAGTTATGAAACCAAGGTATCAGTCCAGTAGGAGAACCAAGCAACACTATGTAAATGGTACCTGCACACAAAGAACAAATTCTTGCAACCCAACACGCAAGAGGGGCTGTCAATGCCTCCATGCACTAGTAGAAAAAGGCCCACTTGTCCCGGTTCATGAGGCCCATTTGTCCCGGTTGCCAAACTGGGACTAAAGGGTTGGTACTAAAGCCAAATACCTTTAGTCCTGGTTCGCCCAGGAACCGGGACAGATGGGGCTCCATGTGGCCGCTGCGGCTTGCCCAGTCAGGAGGGCCTTTTGTCCCGGCTGGTGCCACCAACCGGGACCAAAAGGCTTCCACGCGTCAGCAGTTCAGGGGCTGGGGTTTTTGTTTAATTTTCTGAAGGGGGGGTGGGGGGTTTGGGGGTTTTGTAGGGTTAATTTAGGGGTTTCATATATTATGTTAGCTAGCTAATAGAGAGAAGTGTCCTCTCTTATCTCCGTGCTTGGTCGACGCTACATACTATACGTATAGAGAGGACTCGACAGGCTAGCTACCTACTCCCTCCATTCCAAAATAGATGATCCAACTTTATACTAAAGTTAGTATAAAGTTGAGTCATCTATTTTGGAATGGAGGGAGTAGCTAGTAAGCAAATGAAGGAAACCATTAAGTTCAGAAGATCGTCATGAACATATACAGAGAGAAGTGATCGACCTCTCCTTTTCCGAGAGATTGGTCGAACAACAAGTTTTTGTATATCTATCCGATGCTACTAGCTACATATATACAATATAAGATCTATTACATTCCTTAAAGTCTGAAGTCAAGTGCCACATGGTATTACTCGGCTTTCTTGATGACGTGGTCAAGAAAGAATCCCGCCATTTTTTCTTGAATTGCTTTTATGCGATCATGTGGTAGGAGCTCATCCCGCAGCTGCCAGATATAAATCGAAGAAGAGGGTCAATACATGTGTATGAATGAAACTCAACACAAATGCTGGTAATAAAATACAATTGTGAATATTTTTGCTGACGCACTTGATAATGTTTTTCAGTGTAGCCCCGCTTATTCTTGGTTGTCTCGTTGTAGATGAACTCGCAAACGTAGTATCCACAGAAATTATTTCCTTGTTCCTGCCACAAGCACTTTACAAGCATGGTAGATGGTATTGATGAAACTAGTTACAATCAATGGGAGATGCACGGAACTAGGTAGTAGTACTTACTTTCGGTTGTTTAAATGTCATCTCGGTCGGCAGTCCCGGAGAAATTGTGGTGAACTTTTCCAAACTCTGCCAGAAAAAGAAAATAATTACTTGATATCAGGAAATGAACAAAGTTTTCGATATGGTGCGACAATGATGGATTGAACTTATTTCCAGTCATGTCCGCATAGTCCTTGAGATCTTTTCATCTTGAGTCTGAGACGGTTACTTCTCCCTTCTCAAGCTTAATCACTAGGAGGATAAAGTGGAAGTTGCGCACGCATGCACAACTCATCAGTTGCATGACTATAACCTCGAGTAATAAGGGAAACCGAATATGCACAATACAGTAACACTCACCTGAAGTTGTAAGGAAAGAGTATTTTATCTTTCGTTTGATTTTTAAGCAACGATCTGAGCAAGTTGTCCTTGATCTCTTCGGCTTTTCTTTTCACCGTGTATTCATGTATGACATTTGGGTTAATGAACCCAATGTCATAGATTTGTGCTTTTCTGCATTCCACGATCTTCAATCTGCATAATATAGTGAGGATAATTATATATACATGCAATGAAAGAGCTGAGATATATATAGAGATACTTAATTACAGAAAGTAGTACTTACAGACAGTAGCAAGCCACAAGTGATTTGTCGAGGGCCTTTTGATTGTAGAACTGGAAAAACTCGTCAAAATCAACAATTAACAGTTCTTGGCCAATGAAGTCATGGTCCTCTTTAATCAGCATCGACAAAGCATCCTTCACACACTCTCTGCAGGTTTTCATGTACTAGTCATGGAATCTTCGCATCATCGCTGTTAGAGCAAGAGTATCTTTGACGAGAGGCTTCCCGTAATGGTATTTGAATTCCTCCACCTCCATTGTTTCAAATTCAAAATCGTCGGGCAGGTAATCACCAATAGTGAAACCGGGCAGCAGCGGCTGATTTGTGACGATATCACTAGACACCTTGAGCGGGGGGAATGATTGGTTCTCCTGTTCTCCGAGCTAGGGAATTTTCTTCCCACTTCTTCATTCTTTCAACCTTTTATCAGTTGAAGTAGTTCCCGACTGGCGCGCTTCTTGCACTGTCTTTTTAAGACAGCGGAGATGGTTGTTATCCGTGATAAAATCCACGGGGTAGCTAGGACCCGTCAAGTCAGGCTGCTGAACGAGCTCAGTGGAAGCCACACTGCTTCTCCGCTGAGATGGCGGGGTAGCTTCTGGGGTAGCTTCTTGGGCAGGATCTCGCAATTTCTAGTTCTCAACATCTTGTCGTTCCTCTAGCTTTCGTACCCTTGCCTTAAGCTGCTGCAGTTTGCTCTGCTCCACTTCCCTGCTCCTCTCTTGGGTTTTGTAACCGCCTGCGTCGGGAAACCCAACCTTCCACGCAACGGAGCCTGGTGTGCCTCGTGTTCGTCCAGGGTGCTCAGGATTCCCGAGGGCCCTTGTGAGCTCGTCATTCTCTGTCGGGAATGAACATCCCTTCCTGCACTTTCTTGATTGCTTTCTGAAGCTTCATGATGGGTGTTGCAAGTTGCTCGTCCGTCCAGCAGCACTTCCCTGTTTCAGGGTCCAAAGTTCCCCCAACCCCGAAGAACCACGTCCTTGAACGTTCTGGCTAGTGCAATGTCTCTAGTTCGACCCCTTCAGCAATCAGGTCCTGCTCAGCCTTGTCCCACAACTGCCGGGCTTTGAGGTAGCCACCTTACTCCGTGCGATGGTGATGCTCCTTCTTTACAGCATTTATCTTGTTAATCGCTGACATCTTCTTACTCCCCTTTGATGTCTTGTTGGCCACAAATGCGGGCCAGTGATCTCTTATCTTCTCAAATCGGCCGGTGAATTCTGGAGTCTTGTCTTGGTCGACATACATTGCTTTTAACTTATTCTTCCACCTCCTGAATAGACCTGCCATCTTCTTGAGAGCATGAGACTTGATCAATGGCTCTATAACTAGCTTCTCCGGATCCTCCTCTTCCAGTAGGATGAAATTTACCTTCAGCGTGGTCCAAAGATCAGCTTTCTATCTATCTTCGACAAAAAAAACTTGAAGCTCTTCCTTCTTAGGCTGATTCCATAGCTCGATGTTGATCGGGATCATGTCCCTAACAAGAACCCCGCACTGAGCAGAAAATGCTTCCTTGGTCCTGAGGGGTTTAATCGGTTGGCCATCGCGCATGATTTCCGTGATCATGAACCTTTCATCTGGGCACAACTTTTTCTTCGGGCCTCGTTTCGTTACCGAAGTTTTGCTTTATCCTGAGGGCTATAAAAGAAGAAAGAAGAGTTAATATATGTACATACCAAAACAATTAATGCATCAATTAGCTCGTCAGCACAGGCTTAATTAATATATATATACAAACCATCTATTCTGCTAATATTAGCAGAATAACTATTCTGATAACACTTCCGCACTGCACGCTCAACGCAAGTGCACGTCATTGTTTGAACCAAGTGTGCTGCACAACTCAAGCGAGTGAACTTCGTGTCGAAAAAAACTGCACGCTTGTTTTTTGGTACTGTTTCCACTCTAGTTTTTTAACCGCTTATCGGAACAATGCATATAATATATCATTGGAAAGCTATGGATTAGGCGCAACTTCGCCATGTTCAACACTTTTCGAGATTTTACACGGTTTAAGAGCAGTTTTGAAAATGGTGCGGCGGATGACGAGTGGCAGCGAGCATTTTTTTGCGTTGTTTTCTAAACCGCTTGTCAGAATGAAGCAAATGATACGCCGTTGGATAGATATCGTCGAGGCGCATCTTTTTCGTATATAATTTTTTCTCTAATTCGTTACGGTTAAAGAGCAGTTTCAAATTTACTAAACCGCGGAATTCTGTTTTTCAATTTTTTTCAAATTTTCGGTACTGTTTTCGCTCCAGTTTTTGAACCATTTGTTGAAACGAGGCGTGTGATATGCCGTTGGAAAGCTACGAACAAGGCGCAACTTTCATATGTTGAAATATTTTTGAGATTCCTTACGATTTTAAGTTAATTTTAAAAATCGTGCGGCGGATGACGAGTGGCAGCGGCCGTTTTTCGCAAAAATTTTGCAAACCGCTGGTCGGAGTGATTCAAGCGATACGCCATGATAAGCACATTTCATATACATAATTTTGGCACATATATACACCATTTATTAATATATGTACATCCATTCTTACTATGAACTGTGATATATTTGGATGAAAATCATATAAAAGATCATTTACTCGTCATTTGTTTCTTCTGCAGAAAAGTGCGCAAAGGCACTATAAACCTCAAGATTCTGACTAAGAGGCCGAAGAATACAAGACAAGGACGGGAAAGAAAGAAGGGGGACCTGAGCATGAAGGAAAGAAGAAACCGAGGGCCAAACTAGAGAAGGGAAGGGACGTGCTTGCGAAGAAAGAAGGGAGCAGGAGGGCCAAATCAAAAAGTGGCAAATCTGATCCTGGGATCAAATCCCTAGCGCTAGCCACCGATCCCCTTTGGGCCTGGCCACATATCTCTCTCTTTCCCCTGCCTCCTTCTCCACCTCCGGCGGCCGCCGCGGTCAGGCCGGCGTGGCGGCGCGCCGCTGCATCTACATCCACCACTCCACATCCATCCACCAACGCATCCACCAGCGCCGCTGCATCTCCCTTCACCGCGCCACCACCCAACATTCCTCCGCGCGAGTGCCCCTACTGCCATCCTTGTCCACTCTCCTAGCGCCTCCTGCTGTCTCTCTTCTCCACGCCCCCGCCGCTGCTTATTTCCTTGCCTCGCCGCTTCTCTTCCTTTCTCCGAACCCTACCGCTCCTGCTCCCCCTTCTTCCTCAACGGCTACTGTTGCTTCTCTTCTTCCCTTGCCTCAAACTGCTGCTACTCTCTCTTCTCCCCTGCGCCTCCACACTGCTGCTACTACTCCTTTCCCCTGTTGCCTCTTCTTTCCAAACCTTGTTGTCGCTCCTTCTCTGAACCTACTGCTGCTGCTCCTTCTCTGAACTTACTGCTGCCCCTGCTCTCTCTCTCTCTCTCTCTCTCTCTCTCTCTCTCTCTCTCTCTCTCTCTCTCTCTCTCTCTCTCTCTCTCTCTTGAACCCCTTCGCTGCTCCTCCTCCGCTCAACTCCCCCAACTTGCCGCTGCTGTTTCTCTCTCTCTCAAATCTCTATAACCTTCAGAAGTGTAATAATCAGTACTATGTAATGTTCAGTTTTGATAAGTGTAATATCCTACTGTTTGGTTCAGTTTCGAAGTTTAATATAAACGCTTGATTAGTATGTCTTGACTAGTTGATACCTTATTACTTTGAGAAGTATTTGACCTGTCATACTCTGTTTAGTGAAATAGTATTCTTCATATGTGTGTGGTGTCCTGTGATATATACATATGTGTGTTTGTGATGTGATACATATATACCTGTGATTTTATTTTGTAGTGAGACTGCTCTTTGTGAAGTCAGAGGTGTGATTGTTTTTAATCTCAAGTTCAATGTGCTAGCTATGTACCAGTGACATATGTGACATGTATATGTGATGTGAAATAATTGTATGTTGTCCCTAATCTTGTTTCTTCCGCGTGTCTTATACTTGCTAGTATTATATACATATATGTGTTCTTGTCTTGTTAGTTCCCTTTGTTGAAGTTGTCCCCCTGTAGTTTTTATTTCTCAAGTTCTAGGAAAACACCAAAAAGACAGTGAAGATAATCTGAACCTCCCCTTGCTTATTTTTATTTTCTTTGTCGTCAACTTTGGTTAGTTTAGGTTTATATTTCCTTGCAATCATCATCTGTATTCTGTCACCTAGCTTTAGTCGAACGTAATTGTCGTCGCCTAGTCCCTGTGGAGAACACGACACTCGCAGATTGGGGCGTAAAAACCCCACTGTACTTTCAATTGATCATTTTGGCACCGTTGCCGGGGACTAGCGTCGAGCGATTGTGTTAGGCTATAGACTAGGTTTTCTTGTTTTCATTTTGTGCCATATATTTGTGATATATCTCTAGCCACTAACCCATGTTCTAGTTAGTATCTTTTTGTCTTCTTTTCCTTTTTGCAGGTTGGATTATCCTCTCGGAAATGGTATTCTATTTAGATCATCAGGCTTATGCGAGCAACACTACAAACAGCACGGAAAGTAGTCAAGAACTGATAAGTAAGATTTCCCATCAATTAGATGATTTAGCTCAGCAGCGAGGAGTAGTTTTTGAGGATAGGCCTGGTTCTTATTATCCTTATTCCGGAGGCAATCCTTATGTTGCTCCTACATGCCATATTTGTGGATTTCAGGGCCATTCGCCCGCTGAATGTCAGCGTGGTTATTCTCACACTCCAGATTGTTTTGGCATGAGCTTCGCTCAAGAGCATAGCTCATACCAAAACAATTACTCACATGGGTGGCCTGAAAACCCAAATATGTCATATAGGAGCAACAACCCTGAGATCTCACCGTTTGCTTCTAGTAATCATATGCAGGGATTTAGGTATGAAGAGGAGAGCCACAATTATGCTCCACAACAGTCTTATTCAGCTCCTATTCATATACCTCAGCACCAGGAGATGTTGCCAATGGAGTTAAATGGTCCTCCATTTGGTCAACCAACACCTTCAACACAAGTGCCTACTCAAGATGAGTTTGATGACATAGACAAGCTCGCACTTTTGAGTCTCGAGTTCACTTGGAGTGCCAAGGATGATCCTATTAGGAAGGTTATACTAGATGAAATGAAGAAGATCAAGAGTGGGAATGAGCTAGTGGAAGAAGTAAAGAAGATTGAGAAGAACATCAATGCTGGCAGTACTATTTCTTCACAGCTTGAGCTGAGTAATTCTGGGATTCCCCTTGATACATGTGAGGTTCCAATACCGTCACATCCAGCTGAGCAAGATAGCAGGTGCCTTGAGCACGAGATACCTCAGATTGAAGAAGATGAACTAGAAGACAAGGAACAAGATGATCAAGAGCTGCAATTCCCAAGTGATCAAGTTGAAGACTCATCATCTACTACTCCTGAAGAAGTACAAGAAGCTGTTGTAGATGAAGATGAAGAACCTGAGATTCATTTGCCTATTGTCATACCAGAGCGTGATGTGTCAGGTTTATCTAATCCTCTTAACGACATGTCTTCATATGACTTGTTTGCTACTACCTTGCATTGCATGATGTTGGGGAACGTAGTAATTTCAAAAAAATTCCTACGCACACGCAAGATCATGGTGATGGCATAGCAACGAGAGGGGAGAGTGTTTGTCCACGTACCGTCGTAGACCGTAAGCGGAAGCGTTATGACAACGCGGTTGATGTAGTCGTATGTCTTCACGATCCGACCGGTCCAAGCACCGAACGTACGGCACCTCCGAGTTCAGCACACGTTCAGCTCGATGACGATCCCCGGGCTCCGATCCAGCAAAGCTTCGGGGATGAGTTCCGTCAGCACGACGGTGTGGTGACGATGATGATGTTCTACCGGCGCAGGGCTTCGCCTAAACTTCGCGACGATATGACCAAGGTGGAATATGGTGGAGGGGGGCACCGCACACGGCTAAGGAACGATCCGTAGATCAACTTATGTCATGGGGTGCCCCTTTGCCCCCATATATAAAGGAGGGAGGGGGAAGGCCGGCCGGCCCTT